>NC_090330.1:2645720-2762883 GCF_035084215.1 Heptranchias perlo
TACTTGCATTTATACAGCGCCTTTAACGTGGTAAAACGTCCCAAGGCGCTTCACAGGAGCGATTATCAAACAAAATCTGACTCCGAGCCACATAAGGAGATATTAGGACAGGTGAGGTCACAGAGGTAAGTTTTAAAGAGCGTCTTAAAGGAGGAGAGAGAGAGAGGCGGAGAGGTTGAGGAGAGCTGGATACAGGAGCGGGGCTTCGAGGGGCGTGGTTGCCAGGTGGAGAGGGGAAATGGGGAGGGAGTATAGTTTGGACGGCTCCCTGGATTATACCCAATAAACCCAGCGACGATACTGAACTCCATAGGAAGTGGAGCATCTCGTTTGGTTGTTGCTGGTGTCTGATGAATGGGTAAAATAACAGAAGTCCACCACCTGCTGAGAGTGTGCAGTTCAAACTGTAATTCAGGCAAACAAAAAGATCAGGTACATGTTTACCAGCCGCAATTGGATAATGTGATTTCGTTACCTCTCCCTCGGTAGCTCGGGTTGTAAATCCAGTGAGTAATTCAAGCCGTACAGACTGGCAGCTTTCAGACTCTCTCTCCTGCGTCCGTGCTGACTTACAATGGGACTCAATGTCACTGGGCCGCACGCAAAGAGAGGGAAAAAAATAAATTAAAAATATCAGCCAGGAGGGAACCAGTTCCAGAACGATCTCTGATGGCTCCTGGAACATAGGAAAAGGAGGCCATTCGGCCCCTCCAGCCTGTTACATAGAACAGGAGGAGGCCATTCAGTCCCTTGAGCTTGTTCCACTGGAAAGTGCGGACTGTTGCGGGGTGGGGGGGTCGGGATATCGGGGGGGGGAGCAGCCAAGAAGCCTCGGATCCCATTCACCCCAAGCAGACCTCAGACTCAGCGACTAGCGGAGAAAACGGAAACGACCGGGTTAAGGAGCAAACGGGACGTGAGTTTTTCCATTTCCATTCGGTCGGCGGCAGCGTCCTGCGCCGTTCGACGAGGTTCCGGCCGTGGTCCGAAACGCTCTATAACCAGTGAGCCAGCTGGTCCGCTTTGATCGGGGCCCTGATGTCCAGCCTGCGGGACTTGCTGCCTGCCCTTCTCGACGATTTCGAGCCTGATCTTCGCGCCCTTGGAGTCGGGCTCCCCACGTTCCGCGTCCTGCTCCGACACTTCCACGGCGATGCGGAGCGTGCACCCGTGAGGCAGCAGCTCCTGTTCGTAGGCGGCTGCCAGCTGATTCACGACACGGCGCTCCACCTGGAAAACAACACGGCGGGGAGGGGGATAAATAAAAATCCATTGGTTACGGTCATAATTAAGGACGCTTCTGGAATGTTCTCCCTACGACTGGGCGGTTTAAGGCGCTACAGGGAACATGAGAGTTGAAACTACGCAAGAGTAGGAATAGATTGGGCGTTGGGCGGTTCCTCTTTCCCCAGAGAGCAGTGAGTCTCTGGAATTTGTTGCCGGCTGGTGAGGTGGGTGCCAACTCTCTCTCTGCCTTCAGGAGGGAGCTGGGGCAGTTATTGGATGGCTCTTGGAACCAAATCAAAATAAGTCCCCAAAAACCTTCAAGAGAGGAGTGAACAAAATTGGGCAAAAGATCTGGAGCAACAGAAAAAGGCCATTTTTTGGTAAACAAAGTCTGTCCGTTTTTTTGATGCATCAACCTCTCTTACCCACTTAGCCATTGTCTTTGGACCCCGCCACCGATTCCATTCCCCACCCTGGCTACCGTCTCAAACTGAACCAGACTGTTCATAATCTCGGCGTCTCATTCGACCCTGAGCAGAGCTTCTATCCTTATCTTCTCCATCACCAAGGCCACCTACTTCCATCTCCGTTACATCGACCGTCTAAGCCCCTACTTCAGCCCATCTGCTGCTAAAACCCTCATCCGTGCCTTTGTTACCTTCAGACTCGACTATTCCAATGCTCTCCTGGCCGTCCTCCCATCTTCCACCCTCCGTAAACTTCAGCTCGCCCAAAACCCTGCTGCCCGTATCCTAACTCGCACCGAGTCCCGTTCTCCCCATCACCCCCTGTGCTCGCTGACCCACATTGGCTCCCGGTCCGGCATTGCCTCATATTTAAAATTCTCATCTTCTATTTAAATCCCTACGCGGCTTTGCTCCGTTCTATCGCTGTGACTTCCTCCAGCCCAACAGCCCTCCTTCCCGAACTCTCTATTCCTCTTATTCTCGACTCTTGTGTATCCCTCTCTCCCTTTACCCCACCATTGGTGGGCCGTGCCTTCAGCCTTGTAGGCCCTAAGCTCTGGAATTCCCTCCCTAAACCTCTCCTCATTTAAGATGCTCCAACTCTTTGACCAAGCTTTCGGTCACCTGTCCCATTATCTCCTTCTTTGACTCTGCGTCCATTTTTTTGATTCTTGGGATGTTTTACTACGACAAAGATGCTACATAAAGCCCTCAACCTCTTCTCTCTCCAGAAACAAATCTGAATCCATTTATATTGTCGACGTCAATGTCCTTCTTTGGTAATTAATTCCACAACTTTATCACCATTTGGGTAAAGAAAGATACTTTTGACCTCTCTTCTTACTCTGAACCTCCTCATTTTTAACTTGTGACCCGTGGCATTTGAACCCTTCATTATTCTGCAATTTCCCTTGATCGCCTCTGAGTTGAAAGAACAAGGGACCACCACAACCCCCACCCCCCCCACTCCCCCCTCCCCCCATCTGTAATAGATCCCCGCCGTGAATCTCCTCACGGAATTCTCCAGGTCGGCCGTTGTAGCTTCGGCGGAAGATTGGAGGAAACCTCGGGGTAAACGTACGACGGCTGATCGGGGGAACCTCCCCCCCCCCCCCCCCCCCCCCCCCCCCCCCCCCCCCCCGAGGAAATTCTCAGCGCCCGCCTCTTTCTGTGATGCCTCTGATACATGCAGATTTTACAATGAGCACGTGGGACCCCAGGGCTCTGACCGGTTCCCTCTTTACCCCCTGCTCTACGGCAGATTCAGAGGCGGAGACTCAGAGACACCCACTCCCCCGAGGTCTGTGATTCCTTTATCCGGGTGTACAGGATTTGATGTTAAGGCTCCCCAACTCCTTTAACCCAGTTACTGTACAATAGAGGAATTGACACTAAGGCTCGCGTACCGCCTGGCATGTTTATTTCCTTGCCGTTTCACTCTCTGGCTGGGTTGAGAGTAGCTGATGGAACGCATGCCGTATTACTCACTGTGATGTACGATATATTCATATTTAATCTGCTTTATTTACAGAAGCTGTGATTTATTGCCGACACTGCCCCATAATCTCACACTGGCCCCCAGCCTCACCTCGTGTTTGATGGATCTTGCCCCGTAGTGCAAATTGTATCCGTCCGCCAGTACATCCATCACCTCCCGATCCCACTGCAGGGTGATATCGTGTCGTTGCTTGGCCTAGAGGGAAATGAAAGACATCGCAGTGTCATACGTTTACTGGATTTACAGCGGAGCCAAACTTCCCCTCCATTCCTCCTTAAAAAAAACAAAATGGAACAAGCTCCTCTGATGATGCTCCTGTGAGTAAAGGCACTGCTAGCACAGCAATGATCCATGCTCACCAGAAGGTCCTGGGCTCAAAATTAAAATTCTCATCCTCGTCTTCAAATCCCTCCATGGCCTCGCCCCCTCCCTATCTCTGTAACCTCCTCTCCAGCCCTACAACCTTCCGAGACCTCTGCGCTCCTCCAATTCTGGCCTTCTGCGCATCCCCGGTTTCCATCGCCTCACCACTGGCGGCCGTGCCTTCAGCTGCCTCGGCTCTAAGTTCTGGAATTCCCCTCTCTAAACCTCTCCTCCTTTAAAATGCCCATTAAAACCTACCTCTTTGACCAAGCTTTTGGTCACCTGTCCTAATGTCTGCTAATGTGGCTCGGTGTCTGTTTTTGTTTGATGACCGCTCCTGTGAAGCGCCTCGGGATGTTTGACTCCGTTAAAGGCGCTGTATAAACGTGCGTTGTTGTAGTTGTTTGAACCCCAGGCATCTCTAGGTTGATGGATCTCGGGCGGGGCAGCAGCTGGGGAGCTACAGTCAGTCTCTGTGATCCTTGATCTTGGGAGGGGAAGATCAGACAGGGCTCCTGCTCCTGGTCACCACCCTGATGATCCCTGTGCAGGTGCATGTGGCTAAAACGGTGTCGCTGTAGCCACAACTGTTGCCGCTCAGCAATTTCTGGGGAAACATTATTTCAGTGACCGAGTGGTCAATCTACGGAACAGGCTCCCTGGGGAGTCGGTGGGAGCAGTCAGTATTGATTCATCCAAATGCAAATTAGATAGATTTCTTTCAGAAAATAACATTTTGGGGATACAGTATAGGAGTAATTTTAGAGACATGGCATGTGGTAAGTGTACGAGGCTGGGGAGGAACAAGTGACTTTGGACCTATGGTTCCCAAAGCCCTTCACCACTGGGGGTTTTCCTTGCCTCATGTCTGGGTCTGTTGTAGACTCATTGGTAGAGATTGATTGCTATGATTAGTCAACAACTCCATTATCGTTGTATCAGGCGACTACCGGGATGGCAGAAGGCGAACTAAATCAACCTTGGTCTTTCTACGTTCAGCAATTCCTATGTTCCTAAGCAGGTGTGTTGACGTTGAGGAAGAAGCAGGACCAGGGCCAGGTCCAGGACCAGGAGTAATACTAGGACCAGGACCAGGAGCAGGAGCAGGAGCAGGAGCAGGTCCAGATCCAAATCCAGGACCAGGAGTAGTATTAGGACCAGGAGCAAGAGCAAGAACAAGTGCAAGAGCTGGAGAAGGTCCAGGTCCAGGACTAGGAGTAGTACTAGGACCCGGAGCAGGAGCAGGAGCAGGTCCAGGACCAGGTTCAGGTCCAGGTTCAGGACTAACTGCTTTGCAGTGGCCCCTCCCCCCACCATCGTTGAACAGCCTGGTCACCTTCACCGTCTAGACCTGTGTTATCCAATAGGAATCACTGACTAGCCACAGGTGTTGTCATGGCCACACAGATTTAGCCACATGCAATAATTTTAGTAGAAAAGGCCTTACAGGTAAATGTAGTTCATACATGTATATTTACTTAACAAACATCTACCACCATTCAATATTAAGGAAGTAAAGGAGTCAAACAACACTCACACACTCTGCTTTTTATATCACCATTTTACCAATAAACGCCCAAAAAGGTTAAAGTTCACATGCACACGCGGTGTGAATACGAGTATTGAGATCACGTGCCCAACGACTGTGTCTATTACTCATTTTTTATTTACTAACCAGAAATGCAATTATCCACATCTGGATTCCCAATTAGCCACATGTGGCTAGAGTCTAACATTGGACAACATTGGTCTAGGCTCAATGGCCATTCTGATGAGGGACCAGGGGGACTGTCCCCCAACTTGAGTCGGCTCCTTGAGGACAGAAGGGGAGAAAGCTGGGAAAGGCCCTCTCCTTCTGATGGACTGAGAGTTTGCACAGTCTCCACTTGACTCTCCTGTGGTGGGGGGGGGGAGTAACTGCAGGGAAAACTCCCCTGGAGGGAAACGTCCGAAACCTCTAGGAACATAGGAACAGGAGGAGGCCATTCTGCCCCTCGAGCCCGTTCCACCATTCTATTAGATCATGGCTGATCTGTACCTCAACTCCATTTACCCCCTTTTGCTCCATATCTCTGATACCCTCACCCAACAAAAATCTATCGATTTCAGTCTTGAAAATTTCAACTGACCCCCAGCATCTGCAGCCTTTTGGGGGGAGAGAGTTCCAGATTTCCACTCCCCTTTGTGTGAAGAAGTGATTCCTAATTTCTCTCCGGAATGGCCTAGTTCTAATTTTAAGGTTGTTCTGGATTCTCCCACCTCTCTATCCACCCTATCAAATCCTTTAATCATCTTAAATACTTTTTTTTATTATTCGTTCACGGGATGTGGGCGTCGCTGGCAAGGCCAGCATTTATTGCCCATCCCTAATTGCCCCTTGAGAAGGTGGTGGTGAGAGGCCATTTCAGAGGGTGATTAAGAATCAACCACATTGGTGTGGGTCTGGAGTCACATATAGGCCGGACCGGGTAAGGACGGCAGGTTTCCTTCCCTAAAGGACATTAGTGAACCAGATGGGTTTTTACCACAATCTGGCAATTTCATGGCCACCATTACTGATACTAGTTTTTAAAATGTTTTTATTTAATTAATTGAATTTAAATTCCCCAGCTGCCATGGTGGGATTTGAACTCATGACTCTGGATTATTAGTCCGGTAACATAACCACTATGCTACCGTACCCAATTAGACCTCAATTAGATCACCCCTTAATCTTCCACAGGCGAGGGAATACAAGCCTAGTCTATGCAACCTGCCGTAGTAATTTAACCCATTTAGCCCCGGTATCGTTCTGGGGAATCTGTGCTGCACCCCCTCCCCCCGCCCCCCCAAAAGCCAATATATCCTTCCTGAGGTGTGGTGCCCAGAACGGAGCGCTGTATCTCCAGATGGGGTCTGACCAAGGCTCTGTACAAATGAAGCATCATTTGTATTCCAGCCCCCTGAGATAAAGGCCAACGTTCCATTAGCCTTTTAAATTATTTTTTGTACCTGTCCACTGGCTTTTAATGATTTCCGTACTTGGACCCCATAATCTTTCTGCTCCTCCACAGTTTCTAGCTTCTCGCCATTTAGAAAATACTCTGAGCTGCCTTTCTTAGGTCCAAAGTGGATGACCTCACGTTTCCCCACAAGCAGCTCTGGTAGGCTGCACGGTTTTAGCGGGCTGAATCCTAACCCAACGTATTTGGGGGGGTCGTCACGCCCTGGCTCTGCCGACTGGCCCCCAACTTCTCTGGCCTTGGGTAAGTTGGACGTGTCCCTGCATCTCTAAACATTGGACCTTGCGAGGACAACCATCGACAGACAAGGAAATAATAAACAGACATTTCAATGGGACTCCTCGCAGAAAGTATCTTTTCTTAAAAGTATCAAAAAAAAGTATTAAAACATACTTTCGGATTTTTTTTTTGATCAGAAAGTATCGCAGAAAGGCCTTGGAGAGGGTGCGGAGGAGATTTACCAGAATGGTACCGGGGATGAGGGACTTCAGTTATGTGGAGAGACTGGAGAAGCTGGGGTTGTTCTCCTTAGAGCAGAGAAGGTTAAGGGGAGATTTAATAGAGGTGTTCAAAATCATGAAGGGGTTTTGATAGAGTAAATAAGGAGAAACTGTTTTCACTGGCAGGAGGGTTGGTAACCAGAGGACACAGATTTAAGGTAATTGGCAAAAGAACCAGAGGGGAGATGAGAGGAATTTTTTTTACACTGCGAGTTGTTATGATCTGGAATGCGTTGCCTGAAAGGGCGGTGGAAGCAGATTCAATAGTAACTTTCAAAAGGGAATTGGATAAATCCTTGAAGGGGAGAAATTTGCAGAGTTATGGGGAAAGAGCAGGAGAGTGGGACTAATTGGACAGCTCTTTCAAAGAGCCGGCACAGGCACGATGGGCCGAATGGCCTCCTTCTGTGCTGTATGATTTTTGGAGGATCTAGGAGGCACTGCAGCCAGCGAACACAGAAGACCTTCGTCCATGTCTAGGCTGGATTGGAACCCAGGTCCCAGAGGTAAAAGGTGAGTGTCTAACTAAATCAAAGAATCTTACAGCACAGAAGGGGACTTTCGGCCCGTCATGCCCGTGCTGGCTCTTTAAAAGAGTTGCCCAATTTAGTCCCACTCCCCAGCTTTTTCCCCATAACCCTGCAAATCAGTACGTGTCCAATTGTCTTTTGAAAGTTCCTATGGAATCTGCTTCCACCACCCTTTCAGGTAGTGTGTTCCAGATCTTAACAACCCTCTGTCTGTGAAAAAAATTCTTCTAATTTCCTCTCTGGTTCTTTTGCCAATTATTACTAATCTATGACCTCTGGTTACCGACCCATTTGCCACAGGGAACGGTTTCTCCCTATTTACTCTATCAAATCCCCTCATTATTTTGAACACCTCTATCAAATCTCCCCTTAACCTTCTCTGCTCTAAGGAGAACAATCCCAGCTTCTCCAGTCTCTCCACATAACTGAAGTCCCTCATCCCCGATACCATTCTAGTCAATCTCCACTGCACCCTCTCTAAGGCCTTGACATCCTTCCTAAAGTGTGGTGCCCAGAATTGGACACAATTCTCCAGCTGTGACCTAACCAGTGATTTGTAAAGGTTAAGCATGACTTCCTTGCTTTTGTAATCCATGCTCCTATTTACAAAGATTCTATAAAGAAAACATCTCCATGTGCTTGACAGGGTAGGAGGAGGAAACGAACTTAGTGAAGGCTGAGAGGGTTAAGGCACAGCTGAAGACAAGAGTTTCCGAAGGCTCTGGAGGGCATGGAGGCAGTTGGCAAGGCAAAGCGAAGCATTAGGAGAGAATTACAGAGGGCGGGAGGAAGAGGCTAATGGGTGAAAGAATGGCCACTGATGTTGGGGTGAGTTATAACATTTACTTTGTTGAGTTTGCTTTCTCTCGTTCACGTATTGTTCTCACTTTGTGCCCTGTGCTACCGCCAGCCTGACACTGACACACAAAGAGACTGCAACTTTGCCTTTCAAAAGGGAGTCGGAACAACTTGGAAAGGAAAAGTATGCAGGGCTCTGAGGAAAAGGCGGGGGGAGTGGGACTAATTGGATAGCTCTCTCAAAGGGCCAGCACAGGCATGATGGGCCGAACGGCCTCCTTCTGTGCTATATGATTGATTCTGTGATTCCAGGGCACGGCACAATTAAAATTACAGAGACGTTTAAAACCATCAGTCCAGAATCCCTTCTTTACCTTCTTGGCCCAAAAGATTAACTCCTTGTTGACCAGCTGAATCAGTTCGGAATGAGAGAAGGGAAGGAAGTAAACAATCTCATTGATTCTGCCCAGAAACTCGTCCCGCCGGAAATGGGCCTGGAATGGAAGCACATTTGATGCTACGTCAGTGGGTTATTTTGCATAAACCTTCATTCATTTAAAGTTTCGATAACATCGCACCAATGATACTTGGCGGTGATTGAACAATAGGACAAATAGGCTGGAAGAGTGTGGACAGGATAGAACGATCCACAATGTCAAAGTGAGCTGGCATCTTGGGTTCATGTCACGCTACACGTAACCCCACCAGCGGGAAGAAAAAAAATAGTTATCTGTTTTTAATACAACTGGACATTCTCTCTCTCTCTCTCTCTCTCTCTCTCTGCCTTTCGGGTCTCTTTCTCTCCTTGTCTGTGTAATTTGACCCTTGTGTATTCAGTATACTGGGACGTACTGTTTTCCGTGGCTAACCTGTCTGAACACCAACGACATCTTATATTAGGCTGGGAATCAAAGGTACGTGTTTTGAGAACCTCTCATTCACTCACTCACCTGACGAAGGAGCTAATCTCCGAAAGCTTGTGATTTTCAAATAAAACTGTTGGACCATAACCTGGTGTTGTAAGATTCCTTACACAATGTCAAAGGCACTGGAGAGATCGAGGCGGCCACAGGACAGTGCACTACAGTCAGGAGGGTGAGCAACAATGGGAGAGTAAGGGTACTAGAGGAATGGGCCTCGATGGGAGTTGGGGTAATAGAGGGATGGATCTCAATGGAAGAGTTGGGGTATTAGAAGGTTGGGCCTTGATGGGAGAGTTGGGGTATTACAGGGATGGGCCTCGATGGAAGAGTTGGGGTACTAGAGGGATGGCCCTCGATGGGAGAGTTGGGGTACTAGAGGGATGGCCCTCGATGGGAGAGTTGGGGTACTAGAGGGATGGCCCTCGATGGGAGAGTTGGGGTATTACAGGGATTGGCCTCGATGGGAGAGTTGGGGTACTGGAGGGATGGCCCTCGATGGGAGAGTTGGGGTATTACAGGGATGGCCCTCGATGGGAGAGTTGGAGTATTACAGGGATGGCCCTCGATGGGAGAGTTGGGGTACTAGAGGGATGGCCCTCGATGGGAGAGTTGGGGTATTACAGGGATGGCCCTCGATGGGAGAGTTGGGGTACTAGAGGGATGGCCCTCGATGGGAGAGTTGGGGTACTAGAGGGATGGCCCTCGATGGGAGAGTTGGGGTACTAGAGGGATGGCCCTCGATGGGAGAGTTGGGGTACTAGAGGGATGGCCCTCGATGGGAGAGTTGGGTACTAGAGGGATGGGCCTCGATGGGAGAGTTGGGGTATTACAGGGATTGGCCTCGATGGGAGAGTTGGGGTATTACAGGGATGGCCCTCGATGGGAGAGTTGGGGTATTACAGGGATGGCCCTCGATGGGAGAGTTGGGGTACTAGAGGGATGGCCCTCGATGGGAGAGTTGGGGTATTACAGGGATGGCCCTCGATGGGAGAGTTGGGGTATTACAGGGATGGCCCTCGATGGGAGAGTTGGGGTACTAGAGGGATGGACTTGATAGGAGAGTTGGGGTGTTAGAGAGATGAGCTACAGGGGGAGTTAAGGTACCAGAGAGATGAGTTTTGATGGGCCATATAGCCTTTTCTTCTCCTTGATCCCTCTATATACGGTTCAGTAGCTGTGGCTGGTGATTAAAGTGAGTAGTTGCGTTACCTTCAGAATGGGTCTGATCACTTCATCTTTGAATCGCTTGGAGATGGTCACATTGTCGGTCAGAAGTACATCATCTGCAGCAACCAGGGAGAAGATCAGCTCAAAACAAGATCCAGGAACTTCAATCAATCTTTGAGTATAAAATACGCCAAGAATCACGGCGATTTGGACAATGAATGCTCCGTGTGCAAACACTTACACTGAAGTGATAAAGATTAAAGCCGTGAGTTCTCCCCCCCCCCCCCCCACCAACATGCCCACTGATTTTTGGCACCAACATTTCCTCTCTGGAACTGACCAATGCCTCAGTTACTGTAGGCACTGCCTGGAGTGATACTGACCAATGCCTCAGTTACTGTAGTCACCTCCCAGTATGAAATTGACCAATGCCTCAGTTACTGTAGGCACCGCCCAGTATGGTACTGACCAATGCCTCAGTTACTGTAGGCACCTCCCAGTGTGGTACTGACCAATGCCTCAGTTACTGTAGGCACTGCCCAGTGTGAAATTGACCAATGCCTCAGTTACTATAGGCATTGCCCAGTGTGATACTGACCAATGCCTCAGTTACTGTAGTCACTATCCAGTGTGGTACTGACCAATGCCTCAATTACTGTAGGCACTGCCCAATGTGATACTGACCAATGCCTCAGTTACTATGGGCAACGCCCAATGTGATACTGACCAATGCTCAGTTACTGTAGTCACCGTCCAGTGTGGCACTGACCAATGCCTCAGGGAGCGGAGTCACCACCCAGTGTGATACTGAGCCATACAGTTCAGGACAGTCTCAAATTCAATGCCGTCTATGATGAGTTATCTGATCTCTATTGGGAGATGGCATCTGGGACAGTGAATTTAGCCTCAGCACCTCTCAACTAGTGATTGGAAAAACCAGCATCAGCCAGCGATCCCTGCTGCAAAATACAAGTGTAGTGACTGGGCTGGGAGAAGATCTGGCTTGGCTCGGACGCCTCTGTGCGATCGAATAACCCGCCGAGGGGAAAATCAGGGTGATGGAAAATAAAGTGAACAGAGTGAGATACGGGCTCCTTACTCCCCCAGCACCATCAACATACTTCATGTGGATTACCTAGATTTTGGGCTAGACGTTTCTTGCTCAGTTCCTGGGCTTCCTGTCTCAGCTGCAAGCCGTACTCGGCTATTTCGTCGCTGGCTACGTTGGAGGTCATGATGAAGATGGCATCCTTGCACTCGATAGTCTTTCCCTTGCCGTCTGTCAGTCTGCCCTGAAACATCAAAGAGGAAACAGAGACTTACGTCACATCTCTGAAAATACATCCCAAACCTGCAGTGAATTACCGTGATGGGCAGTGACTCTTGCGAAGCAGGCCAAATGGCAGCCATTTTGCGCACAGCAAGATCCCAAAGACAGGAATGAGGTGAATAGATGATCTATTTTTGGTGATGTTGGTTGAGGAAGGAGTGTCACATGGGAACATAGGAATTGATGGACAACAAAAAAGACCGAGGTCCACCTAGTTCGCTGTCTACCGTCCTGGTACTCGCACGGATCAACGATAATGGAGTTGTTGACCAATCATAGCAATCCGGATTAGTCCACAACTGACCCAGACATGAGGCGAGGAAAATCCCCAGTGGCGGAGAGCTTTGGGAATCATAGGTCCAAAACCACCTGTTCCTCCCGAGCATGCTGGCCCGGGATATTGGGAGAACTCCCCGCTCTTCTTGCAATAGTTCTGTGGGGTCTTTAACGTCTATCTGAACAGGCAGACAGGGCCTCGGTTTAATGCCTTATCCCAAAGACGGCACCTGTGACAGTGCAGCACTAGGGTGTCAGCCTAGATTATGTGCTCAAATAGAGCCCAAATGACACAAGAACTAATGGCACCAAATTTTACAGACACCCACAACATAGGCCAAAAACTTGACCCCTCTGAAGCCACTTGCTCCCTAGCAACCAAACAGCACACCCATTAGTGGCACTTCACTGTGGGATTTATTAATAATTCGTCAAAGCGCCCAGTTGGTTCAATGAGTAAATGCAAATTGTGATGGAGGACTGACCTACATGGGCCATTGGGTCCCAGATTCAATCTTAAGGTCAGCCCGTGGCTTGGTGGGTAGCACATCTGAGTCAGAAGGTCGTGGGTTCGAGCCCCACTCCAGAGACTCGAGCACATAATCTAGGCCGACCCTCCCAGTGCAGTGCTGAGGGAGTACTACACTGTTGGAGGTGCCGTCTTTCGGATGAGACGCTAAACCGAGGTCACGTCTGCCCCCTCAGCTGGACGCACAAGATCCCACGGCCACTATTGGAACAAGAGCAGGGGAGTTCTCCCCGGTGTCCTGGGGCCAATATTTATCCCTCAACCAGCATCACTAAAAAACAGATTATCCAGTCATTATCACACTGCTGTTGGTGGGCTCTTGCTATGCGTAAATTGACCGCCGCGTTTCCCTACATTACAACAGTGACTACACTTCAAAAGTGCTTCATTGGTTGTGGAACACTTGGGGATGTCCTTGGGTTGTGAAAGGCGCTGTATAAATGATAGTTCATCCTTTGACCCAACAGTGAGATGAGACGCACCTCGTCGAAGAGCTGAAGCATGATGGTGAGGACATCGGGATGGGCCTTGTCCACCTCGTCAAACAGAACCACCGCGTTTGGACACTGCTTCAGCCTCTTGGTCAGCTGACCACCTTCTTCATGGCCGACATAACCAGGGGGTGAACCAATAAACTTCGCAACCTTCAAAAAATACAAGTTTCAATTGAGAAATATTATTCCAGTCCAGTGATGGTTTAGATGCTTAAAAATATTTGAATTTCCAATTTTTGGTTAATTGTTTGTGCTCATCGAGATAAGGGACCTCAGTGTGGAAATGGAACAATTTCCACTTTTTCCTATCAGTGTTAACCACACACGGGTTAGATACAGAGTAAAGCTCCCTCTACTCTGTCCCATCAAACACTCCCAGGGCAGGTACAGCACGGGTTAGATACAGAGTAAAGCTCCCTCTACACTGTCCCATCAAACACTCCTGGGGCAGGTACAGCACGGGTTAGATACAGGGTAGAGCCCCCTCTATGCTGTCCCATCAAACACTCCTGGGGCAAGTACAGCACGGGTTAGATACAGAGTAAAGCTTCCTCTACACTGTCTCATCAAACACTCCCAGTTACGCCTCACAAGCACTAGACACCCTCCAGTACATTGCCCTAGTGACCATTTTTCATGTGTGAGCCTTGTTGGCTATTTGATTATGTAGGGCATCGTAGCTGTCCCCGCTCTTTCCCAACAACTATACTGACAGAATCATGCACTAACTATTCACAAAGTGGCTGCATGCAGCACAGATCAATGATGGAGTTTTATCTTTAATACACTTACAACAAAAGATTGGGTGAAGATTTTAGTAATCCCCTTTCTTGGTGTTTTTCCTCTTGATCTGAGCTACCTGCTTGAAGGACCGTTAATAGCACAAAACCACGAACGCTCGTGGTTTAACTGCCGGCCTGTATTACCGTACTTACTTCATGTTTTTCCTGGAATTCCGACATGTCGAGCCTGATGAATTTCTACATTGGGAAAGGAAAAACAGACGGAATCAAACTTTTCAGTGAATTGGAGTTCTCTCCCCCCACTTCCTGGAGGTGTTGACTCTTTGATGGGGTACGACTCCCACATCCCACCCTCCAGTACGCTAATTGTATCCATATGATTTATATCAATTAGTGTTAATTGTATTCAGGTGGTGCGTGTTAATTGGGGACTCTGGTATCCATTTATATGGGAGCTGATCTGGGGTGTGGTGTGGGTGATGTGGATCTCTATGAATAAAGGCTTGGAAGCAACTGAAGATCAGGCTCTCGTATTCTATCCTTCACCACCTGGCTTGCCCTAATGCCTATTTTTCAGGCACGAGCCACAGTGGCTATTCGCCCATGGAGGGAATCGCAGCTGACCCGGCACTTGTGCTTGCCCAACAACTGTACACGTGCAGCTCGGTCACAGGATAGTGATCGGAAGCAGGAACTCTTGTCCGATTCTCCCGTCCACAACCCTGGGGCCACTGAGGCCAGTAGCAGCACTTACAACTGTGAACTAACTCAGCACAGACTGGAACCCAAACTGCGGGGTTTCCCAAGTCTGTACAGCTCAGTTCCACACTAGGCAGTGCCAGCAACAGAGTCACTGAGTGAACCGCGGGTTTATCTTTAAAAGCACATTTTCTTCCCTTCCGTTAGCTCCCCGAGCAGCAAACCCCATTGGGAGGCTAAGCAGACCCCAACGTGGGCAGCTCCCAGTTCTCTGCTGCTCCCGTCTCTCTGACTATTTGGTGCCAAATGTGACTCACTGGGAATCCAGATGTGGATAATTGCATTTCTGATCAGTAAACAAAAAATGAGTAATAGACACTGTCGTCGGGCATGTGATCTCAATCCTCGTATTTACACGATGTGTGCATGTGAATTTTAACCTTTTTGTGCATTTGTTGGTAAAATGGTAAAACGAAAAGCAGAGTGTGAGGGTTGTTTGATTATTGTGAGTGCTTTACTTCCTTGGTCACTGAATGATGGTAGATATTTGTTGAGTAAATATACACGTGAGAGGTACATTTATCTATATTGTGTGTAAGGCGACTCTACTAAAATTAGTGCATGCGACTAAAACAGCGTCACCGTAGCAACACCTGTGGCTAGTCAGCGATTTCAATTGGACAACACTGGGTTAAGGGGAGCTGACTACAGATTATCCCTTCCTCTGTGCCCGTGATCCGTCATCGTGCGTTCCCTTTGTAGGTAGCTTCAGATGCCGAGACGCATCCTGCTATCACCGTGACTGCATCTCTGTCACTCGCCTTACATTAACGTCACTTCCACATGTAACAACAACTACTTGCATTTATATAGTGCCTTTAACGTAGTAAAACGTCCCAAGGCGCTTCACAGGAGCGATTATCAAACAAAATTTGACACTGAGACACATAAGGAGATATTAGGACAGGTGACCAAAAGCTTGGTCAAAGAGGTAGGTTTTAAGGAGTGTCTTAAAGGAGGAGAGAGGTAGAGAGGCGGAGAAGTTCAGGGAGGGAATTCCAGAGCTTAGGGCCCAGGCAGTTGAAGGCACGGCCGCCAATGGTGGAGCGATGAAAATCGGGGATGTGCAAGAGGCCAGAATTGGAGGAGTTGTGGGGCTGGAGGTTACAGAGATAGGGAGGGGCGAGGCCATGGATGGATTTGAACACAAGGATGAGAATTTTAAATTCAAGGCATTGCAGGAGCGGGAGTCAATTTAGGTCAGCGAGCACAGGGGGTGATGGCCTCATTGCCTCAAACAGATATACCGCTTTGGATACCATTGGGGGAGATGGCTTATCAGGGGAAAGCAGCAAGAGCCCAGTTCGTGGCACCATGGGTGGCTCTGCTGCACAGGAGGGGAGGAATAAGAGTGGCAGGGCTATAGTGATAGGGGATTCATTGTAAGGGGAACAGATAGGCGTTTCTGCGGCCGCAAACGTGACTCCAGGATGGTATGTTGCTTCCCTGGTGCTAGGGTCAAGGATGTCACAGAGCGGCTGCAGGGCATTCTGGAGGGGGGGGGTGGTGAACAGCCAGTAGTTGTGGTCCAGATCGGTACCAACGACATAGGTAAAAAACGGAATGAGGTCCTGCAAGGTGAATTTAAGGAGTTAGGAGATAAATTAAAAAGCAGGATCTCAAAGGTAGTGATCTCAGGATTACTACCAGTGCCACGTGCTAGGATAGGAACAGGAGAATAGACCAGATGAACACGTGGCTGCAGGGATGGTGTAGGAGGGAGGGATTTAGATTCCTGGGACATTAGGACCGGTTCTGGGGAAGGTGGGACCTGTACAAGCGGGACGGGTTACACCCGAGCAGGACCGGGACCGATGTCCTCGCGGGGGTGTTTGCTAGTGCTGTTGGGGAAGGTTTAAACTAGAATGGCAGGGGGATGGGAACCTGAGCAGGGAGACAGAGGAGGGGGAAACAAGGATAGAAACAAAAGACAGAAAGGGAAGAAGCAATAGTGGAAGGCAGAGAATACAAGGGCGAAAAACAAATAGGGCCATCGTGCAAAATAGTACTAAGATGACTAGCAATCTTAAAAAGACAAGTCTAAGGGCATTGTGTCTTAATGCGCAGAGCATTCACAATAAGCTAGATGAATTAACAGCGCAGATAGATATTAACGGTTATGATATAGTTGTGATTACGGAGATATGGCTACAGGGTGACCAAGGATGGGAATTGAACATCCAGGGGTATTCAATATTTAGGAAGGACAGGCAAAAAGGGAAAGGAGGTGGGGTAGCGTTGTTAGTAAAGGAGGAAATCAATGCAATAGTGAGGAGGGATATTGGCTCGGAAAATCACGATGTGGAATCTGTATGGGTGGAGCTAAGAAACACCAAGGGGCAGAAAAAGTTGGTGGGGCTTGTCTATAGGCCCCCAAACAGTAGTGGAGATGTAGGGGAGGCATTAAACAGGAAATTAGAGACGCATGCAAGAAGGGTACAACTATAATCATGGGTGACTTTAGTCTACATATAGATTGGTCAAACCAAATTAGCAATAATACTGTGGGGGAGGAATTCCTGGAGTGTGTACGTGATGGTTTTCTAGACCAATACGTTGAGGAACCAACTAGAGGACAGGCGATCCTAGACTGAGTATTGTGCAATGAGAAAGGATTAATTAACAATCTTGTTGTGCGGGGTCCCTTAGGGAAGAGCGACCGTAACATGATAGAATTCCTCATTAAGATGGAGAGTGAAGTAGTTGAATCCGAAACTAGGGTCCTGAATCTAAATAAAGGAAACTACGAAAGTATGAGGTGCGAGTTGGCTATGATAGATTGGGGAACTTTACTAAAAGGGATGACAGTGGATAGGCAATGGCTAATATTTAAAGAACGTGTGCAGGAATTACAACAATTATTCATTCCTGTCTGGCGCAAAAATAAAACAGGAAAGATGGCTCAACCGTGGCTTACAAAAGAAATTAGGGCTGGTATTAGATCCAAAGAGGAGACATATAAAATTGCCAGAAAAAGCGGCAAGCCTGAGGATTGCGAGCAGTTCAGAATTCAGCAAAGGAGGACAAAGAGATTGATTATGAGGGGAAAAATAGAGTATGAGAGTAAACTAGCAGGGAACATAAAAACTGACTGTAAAAGCTTCTATAAATATGTCAAGAAAAAAAGATTAGTGAAAACAAATGTAGGTCCCTTACAGTCAGAAATGGGGGAAATTATAATGGGGAACAGGGAAATGGCAGAACAATTAAACACATACTTTGGTTCTGTCTTCACAAAGGAGGACACAAATAACCTCCCAGAAATGTTAGGGAACCAATGGTCTAGTGAGAGGGAGGAACTGAAGGAAACCAGTATTAGTAAAAAAAATAGTGCTAGGGAAATTAATGGGGCTAAAGGCTGACAAATCCCCAGGGCCTCATAATCTACATCCCAGAGTACTAAAGGAAGTGGCCCTGGAAATAGTGGATGCATTGGTGGTCATCTTCCAAAATTCTATAGACTCTGGAACAGTTCCTACAGATTGGAGGGTGGCAAATGTAACCCCACTATTTAAAAAAGGAGGGAGAGAAAAAACAGGGAATTATAGACCAGTTAGCCTAACATCAGTAGTGGGGAAAATGCTAGAGTCCATTATAAAAGATGTGATAACAGAACACTTGGAAGGCATTAACGGGATTGGACAAAGTCAGCATGGGTTTATGAAAGGGAAATCATGCTTAACAAATCTACTGGAGTTTTTTGAGGATGTAACTGGTGGAATAGATAGGGGAGAACCAGTGGATGTGGTGTATTTGGATTTTCAGAAGGCTTTTGATAAGGTCTCACCCAAGAGGTTAGTGTGCAAAATTAAAGCACATGGGATTGGGGGGAATATACTGGCATGGATTGAGAATTGGTTGACAGACAGGAAGCAGAGAGTAGGAATAAACGGGTCTTTTTCCGGGTGGCAGGCAGTGACTAGTGGGGTACCG
Organism: Heptranchias perlo; assembly: GCF_035084215.1. NCBI lineage: Eukaryota > Metazoa > Chordata > Chondrichthyes > Hexanchiformes > Hexanchidae > Heptranchias > Heptranchias perlo. The sequence continues at coordinate 2,664,260 of NC_090330.1, forward strand.
CAGGGATCAGTGCTTGGGCCCCAGCTATTCACAATATATATCAATGATTTGGATGAGGGAACTAAATGTAACATTTCCAAGTTTGCAGACGACACTAAGCTGGGGTGGAATGTGAGTTGTGAGGAGGATGCAAAGAGGCTCCAATGTGATTTAGACAAGTTGGGTGAGTGGGCAAGAACATGGCAGATGCAGTATAATGTGGATAAATGTGAGGTTATCCACTTTGGTTGTAAAAACAGAAAGGCAGATTATTATCTGAATGGTGATAGATTGGGAAAAAGGGAGGTGCAACGAGACCTGGGTGTCCTTGTACACCAGTCGCTGAAAGCGAGCATTCAGGTGCAGCAAGCAGTTAGGAAGGCGAATGGTATGTTGGCCTTCATTGCAAGAGGATTTGAGTACATGAGCAGGGATGTCTTACTGCAGTTATACAGGGCCTTGGTGAGACCACATCTGGAGTATTGTGTGCAGTTTTGGTCTCCTTATCTGAGGAAGGACGTCCTTGCCATGGAGGGAGTGCAACGAAGGTTTACCAGACTGATTCCTGGGATGGCAGGACTGACGTATGAGGAGAGATTGGGTCGACTAGGCCTATATTCACTAGAGTTTAGAAGAATGAGAGGTGATCTCATCGAAACATATAAAATTCTAACAGGACTAGACAGACTAGATGCAGGGAGGATGTTCCCGATGGCTGGGGAGTCCAGAACCAGGGATCACAGTCTCAGGATACGGAGTATGTCATTTAGAACCGAGATGAGGAGAAATTTCTTCACTCAGAGGGTGATGAACCTGTGAAATTCTCTACCACAGAAGGCAGTGGAGGCCAAGTCATTAGATGTATTCAAGAAGGAGATAGATATATTTCTTAATGCTAAAGGGATCAAGGGATATGGGGAAAAAGCGGGAACAGGGTACTGAGTTAGACGATCAGCCATGATCATTTTAAATGGCGGAGCAAGCCCGAAGGGCCGAATGGCCTACTCTTGCTCCTATTTTCTATGTTTCTATGTGAACGGGACTTGGTGCGAGTTAGGATACGGGCAGCAGAGTTTTGGATGAACTGAAGTTCACAGAGGGCCTAAGGTGGGAGGTCGGCCAGGAGAGCACTGGAATGACCAAGTCTGGAGGTAGCAAAAGCACGGATGAGGGTTTCAGCAGCAGATGAGCTGAGGCAGGAGCGGAGACGGGCGATGTTGCGGAGGTGGAAGTAGGCGGTCTTGGTGATGGAGAGGATATGGGGTCGGAAGCTCAGCTCAGGGTCAAATAGGGCGCCGAGGTTACAAACAGTCTGGTTCAGCCTCAGACAGTGGCCAGGGAGAGGGATTGAATCCGCGATGAGGGAATGGAGTTTGTGCTGGGGACCGAAGACAATGGCTTCCACCCGTAATTGTTGAGAGGTCCCATACCTTCTTGATGTCTTTGTGCATGTACTTAGCGACCTGCTTGGCCAGCTCGGTTTTTCCTGCAGCAAAGGAGAGAAATTGTTTTACTATCCGGCAGTACATTGTGGGAAATCTCAAGACAGATACTTACAAGGCAGGCAATCGGCCGGTGCCAGCTCGAAAATTCCACATCACAACCTCAAATTGCTCTTATTTTAACATAATAGTCAGACTCTTTTTGTGGACGTCTGTCCCATGTGTTGGTCACTCTTTGTACGAAGAACTTCTTGACACCAATCACCAGTTTAATCCTGCCCTTTCTCCTATTTTCGAGGAATACCTCACCGCAAGATATTAGATCCCAGAAATGACCCACTCGACCCATCAGGTCTGTGCCTGTGATAATCTCCTAATAAAAGAAAGGGGTGCATTTCTATAGCAATTTTCACAGCTTCAGGATATCCTAGTGGGTAGCGCACTCTCCCCCCTCAGAGTCAGAGGGTTGTGGGTTCAAGCCCCACTCCAGAGACTTGAGCACAAAATCCAGGCTGACACTCCCAGTGCAGTACTGAGGGAGTGCTGCACTGTCGGAGGTGCTGTCTTTCAGATGAGTCGTTAAACCGAGGCCCCGTCTGCCCTCTCAGGTGGACATAAAATATCCCACGGCCACTATTTTGAAGAAGAGCGAGGGAGTTCTCCCCGGTGTCCTGGGCCAATATTTATCCCTCAACCAACATCACTAAAACAGATTATCAGGTTAAAACAGATTATTTCATTGCTGTTTGTGGGAGCTTGCTGTGTGCAAATTTGCTGCCGTGTTTCTTACATTACGTCAGTGACTACACTTCAAAAAGTACTTAATTGGTTGTAAAGCACTTTGGGACGTCCTGAGGTGGAGAAAGGTGCTGCATAAATGTAAGTCTTTCTTTCCTTCTTTATCTTTCAGTGAGAAAAGCCCTAACTTCTCAAGTCTCTCTTCGGAATCCAATTCCAGGAATGAGGGACTTCAGTTATGAGGAGAGGCTAGAAAAGCTGGGATTATTCTCCCTGGTATCATTCTGGTAAATCTCCTCTGCACCTTCTCCAAGACCGTGACATCCTTCCTAAAGTGTGTTGCCCAGAATTGAACACAATACTCCAGGCTGAGGCCTAACCAGTGATTTATAAAGGTTCAGCATAACTTCCTTGCTTTTGTACTCTATGCCTTTATTTATAAAGCCCAGGATCCCAAATGCTTCTTTCAAACAATTTTTTCAACTTGCCCAGCCACCTTCAAAGGTTTGTGTAGAGAAGAAAAGAAACTAAATGAATTTAGTCTAATAAAACATCTGGGAATAAAATCGACCAGAAAGCTGTCGGACTGTCGTAAAAACCCAATTGGTTCATTAATGTCGTTTTAGGGAAGGAAACCTGCCGTCCTTACCCGGTCTGGACCTATATGTGACTCCAGTCCCACACCAACGTGGTTGACTCTTAACTGCCCTCTGAAGTGGCCGAGCGAGACACTCAGTTGTATCAAAACCATTACCAGCGGTTCAAGAGGAAGGCCCCCCACCACCTTCTCAGGGCAACTAGGGATGGGCAATAAATGCCGGCCTTGCCAGTGACGCCCACATCCCGAGAATTAATTTCTCAAAAAAACCAAATTTTGTGCTGCGTGGATTAGTCGCGATCGGCAACGGGAGGAGGGGGCACGCAATAAAAAGAACCCCTTCTGTGTAATGGGCGTGTGTGGGATCTGCTGTGAAACATTCATCAGACAACTGACTGGCGAGTAGCTGCAGGGCTTAATAAATATGAAAATAAAACATAAGCGATTTCCATACAGCAAGTCCCTGAATCTCTCTCTGTCTCGGGAGGCTGTTTACAGCAGAGTCCCAGTCAAAATAATTAAACTTTTGCAGCCGGATCATTTCATTTTGGAAACTTCAAACTCCGACCAACATTTTTTTTGTTTGCCCCCCCCCATCGTTATTTTCCCCCCCCCATCTCTTTGAAGGCACCAATGCTTACTGGGTTACAGCTACACCGGCACCAGCAGCCCTCCAGTGCCTGACCTTTCATGACCTCAGGACTTCCTAAAGCGCTTTACAGCCAAAGAAGTACTTTTGAAGTGTGGTCTGTGAGGTAATGCAGGAAATGCAGCAGCCAATTTGTGCAGAGCAAGGTCCCACAGACTGCAAATGTGATAATCAACAGATAATCTGTTTGTGTGATATTGGTTGAGGATAAATATCGACCAGGACACCGGGGAGAACTCCCCTGCTCTTCTTCCAATCGTGCCATGGGATCTTTTATATCCACCTGAGAGGGCAGACGGGGCCTCGGTTTAATGTCTCATCCGAAAGAGGGCACCTCTGACAGTGCAGCACTCCCTCAGTACTGCACTGGAGTGTCAGTCTAGATTTTGTGCTCAAATCTCTGGAGTGGGATTTGAACCCACAGATTTCTGACTCAGAGGCAAGAGTGCTACCCACTGAGCCAAGACTGACACGGTGGGGAATCGGAGAGGGGGGCGGTGGGGAATCGGAGAGGGGGGCGGTGGGGAATCGGAGAGGGGGGCGGTGGGGAATCGGAGAGGGGGGCGGTGGGGAATCGGAGAGGGGGGCGGTGGGGAATCGGAGAGGGGGGCGGTGGGGAATCGGAGAGGGGGGCGGTGGGGAATCGGAGAGGGGGGCGGTGGGGAATCGGAGAGGGGGGCGGTGGGGAATCGGAGAGGGGGGCGGTGGGGAATCGGAGAGGGGGGCGGTGGGGAATCGGAGAGGGGGGCGGTGGGGAATCGGAGAGGGGGGCGGTGGGGAATCGGAGAGGGGGGCGGTGGGGAATCGGAGAGGGGGGCGGTGGGGAATCGGAGAGGGGGGCGGTGGGGAATCGGAGAGGGGGGCAGTGGGGAATCGGAGAGGGGGGCGGTGGGGAATCGGAGAGGGGGGCGGTGGGGAATCGGAGAGGGGGGCGGTGGGGAATCGGAGAGGGGGGCGGTGGGGAATCGGAGAGGGGGCGGTGGGGAATCGGAGAGGGGGCGGTGGGGAATCGGAGAGGGGGCGATGGGGAATCGGAGAGGGGGCGATGGGGAATCGGAGAGGGGGCGATGGTGAATCGGAGAGGGGGCGATGGTGAATCGGAGAGGGGGCGATGGTGAATCAGAGAGGGGGCGATGGTGAATTAGAGAGGGGGCGATGGTGAATTAGAGAGGGGGCGATGGTGAATTAGAGAGGGGGCGATGGTGAATCAGAGAGGGGGCGAGAGTGAATTAGAGAGGGGGTGAGAGTGCCTGAGTGTGATGGTGATTATAACTGAGTGCAAGAATGATTGTGACAGAACCGACCACATGACTTGGAAAGACATTAAACAGCTTGGAAAGATCTCCTGCTTGGAAGAAGTGCAAATGGAGAAGTGTAGACATGGCAATAGGTGCTGCACTAAACGCAGTTCCCATCTCACCCTATCAGCATATCCTTCTATTCCTTTCTCCCTCATGTGTTTATCGAGCTTTCCCTTAAATGCATCTACACTATTCACCTCAACTACACCACGTGGTAGCGAGTTTCATATTCTCACCACTCTCTGGGTAAAGAAGTTTCTCCTGAAATCCCGATTGGATTTATTAGTGGCACAGGCTCGATGGGCTGAATGTCCTCCTTCTGTGCTGTATCGATTCTATGATCTTATACCTATGTGGAGAGATTAGAGAAGCTGGGATTGTTCTCCTTGGAGCACAGAAGATTAAGGGGAGATTTAATGGTGGGATTCAAAATTACGAGGGGTTTTGAGCGAGTAAATAAGGAGAAACTGTTTCCACTGGCAGGAGGGTCGGTAACCAGAGGACACAGATTTAAGGTAATTGGCAAAAGAACCAGGGAGGGGAGATTAGGAGAAATGTTTTTACGCAGCGAGTTGTTATGATCTGGAATGCGCTGCCTGAAAGGGCGGTGGAAGCAGATTCAATAATAACTTTCAAACTGGAATTGGATAAATACTTGAAAAGGAAAAATTTGCTGAGCTATGGGGAAAGAGCAGGGGAGGGGGACTAATTGGACAGCTCTTTCAAAGAGGCACACCGGGCCGAACGGCCGCCTTCTGTGCTGCGTGATTCTATTATTTACGGTCCCCTAGTATTGGACCTCCCCCCGAGTGGAAACATCTTTGCGTCTAACGTGTGCGGCGGTGAAGGGGTTAAAAGCTTATGGTTTCCCTTTTCTTTTTCGTGGGGGGTGTGTGTATGTGTGAGAGAGAGAGAGAGAGAGAGGGAGCCAGGGCTGTAATTAGAAGAGCTCTCTCCGCCAGGCAGTAAGTGGCTTCAGCATCATTTAATTTAACAATTACCAATTCCAGACGAGCCGAGGAAGAGGAAAACTAGCGGGTGCTCCTCATCCGACCAACCGTTCTCCTTTCTCCGGATGGCTGCATTTGAAAAAAAGAGGAGAAAAAAAATTTAAATAAATATATATATATTAAAAAAAAATCGATCCACTCCCCAGGAGCGAGCTACAATTATCACTAAGTATACACGATGTTATACTGTCTTCATCCTACGCAAAAGGCACCAGCATCCATTAGTCCATCGGAGATTTCATTAAGGACCAGGACCCTGGAGGAGCCAAATTGAGTTTGTATGGATTCTCGTGAGCCTGCCCTGCCAGTTATGCGGATAAACAGCGCTGTGTCTGGCGAGGAACGCACTCAGCGTTGCCAGGGAGACGCGATCGACGGCGGGCGAGGTGGGAAAGGAAAGGGCACGCGCACACACACACACACACACACACACAAACAGAAAAGCCACCGGCCGCAGCCTTCTAACGTGGAGATTAATAATAATAAGTATACATAAAAAAAAAAGCTCTTGACATTTGTTTTCTCTGTTTGGTGAAGGACGAACGCGCAGGTTCAGGGTGACTCTGTTCCACCCTGACTGAATGCACGCACCAAATCCGATTTCGAAAAACCTGAAATGCTTGAATAATAGGCACTTGATTGGATTACTATGATAAATCTATGTCAGTCCTTAATCTTTCCAAATGTACCAGAGAATAGAATCCTTCTTATATTCACTTTCTTTTTGTGTGTGTGTGTGTGTGTGTGTGTGTGTGGGCGCACGTGCGTGCGCGTCTCAGCCACTTATAAGGCTTTTATGTGTAAAAAATTACAATTAGCTTCAAGAATATCTGTAGAAGGGGCTTGAACGGTGGCTCCCTTCCGCAGTATTGGTGGGGGGGGGGGGGGGTGGGAACCCTATAAAACATCCCCGAGGAGGGACTTCATACTCAAGGTGACAAATAAATCAACCAATATCTATAAGAAACAGATTATCTGGTCATTTATCACATTGCTGTTCCTGGGATCTTGCTGTGCGCAAATCGGCTGCCGCGTTTCCTACATTACAACAGCAACTACACTTCAAAAGTATTTCATTGGCTGCGAAGCGCTTTGGGACGTCCTGAGGTCGTGAAAAGCGCTGAACAAATGCAAGTTCCTTCTAATAATCCCGAGAATGTAAATTCAAATCCCACCATGAAAGTTTGAGAATTTGAATTCAGTTTAAATAAAAATCTGGAAATAAAATGCTGGTATCAGTAAAAGTGACCATGAAACTGTCGGGTTGTCGTAAAAACCCAACTGGTTCATTAATGTCCTTTAGGGACGGAAACCTGCCGTCCTTACCCGGACTGGGCCTATATGTGACTCCAGTCCTACACCAACGTGGTTGACTCTTAACCGCCCTCTGAAGTGGCCGAGCGAGACACTCAGTTGTATCAAAATCATTACCAGCGGTTCAAGAAAGTGGCCCACCACCATCGTCTCAGGGCAACAAGGGGATGGGCAATAATTACTGACCTTGCCAGCAACACTCACATCCTGTGAATGAATATATAATTAAAAAAAAAAATTGCCTAGTAATTTTAAAGTTAAGTATGCAGTTAATCTGATCATGTGTTCAGGATCTAAGATCTTTAGATGGTAAGTGTCTTTATAGATAACACTTAGTCCATGTGATCTCTTGGACTGGGTTTCGATCACCTGAGGGAGGTCGGAGAGGAATTTCCCAGAGTATCTTTTCCCTTATTGAACCTGGGTTTTATCTCTGCTTTTCTTGCCTCTCCCAGATCATCATCTCAGGCTTGAGACATTGCTGCAGGAGTTCCTCAGGGCAGTGTCCATCTTCAGCTGCTTCATCAATGACTTTCCCTCCATTATAAGGTCAGAAATGGGGATGTTCGCTGACAATTGAACAGTGTTCAGTTCCATTCGCAACCCCTCAAATAATGAAGCAGTCCGTGCCCGCATGCAGCAAGACCTGGACAACATCCAGGCTTGGGCTGATAAGTGGCAAGTAACATTTGTGCTAGACAAGTACCAGGCAATGACCATCTCCAACAAGAGAGAGTCTAACCACCTCCCCTTGACATTCAAAGGCATTACCATCGCTGAATCCCCCACCATCAATATCCTAAGGGTCACCACTGACCAAAAACTTAACTGGACCAGCCACATAAATACTGTGGCTACAAGAGCAGGTCAGAGGCTGGGTATTCTGCAGTGAGTGACTCACCTCCTGACTCCCCAAAGCTTTTCCACCATCTACAAGGCACAAGTCAGGAGTGTGATGGAATACTCTCCACTTGCCTGGATAAGTCCAGCTCCAACAGCACTCAAGAAGCTCGACACCATCCAGGACAAAGCAGCCCACTTGATTGGCACCCCAACCACCACCCTAAACATTCACTCCCTTCACCACTGGCACACCGTGGCTGCAGAGTGTACCATCCACAGGATGCACTGCAGCAACTCGCCAAGGCTTCTTCAACAGCGCCTCCCAAACCCGCGATCTCTACCGCCTAGGACAAGGGCAGCAGGCATATGGGAACAACACCACCTGCACACTCCCCCGACTTGGAAATATATCGCCGTTCCTTCATCGTCGCTGGATCAAAATCCTGGAACTCCCTTCCTAACAGCACTGTGGGAGAACCTTCACCACACGGACTGCAGCGGTTCAAGAAGGCGGCTCACCACCACCTTCTCAAGGGCAATTAGGGATGGGCAATAAATGCCGGCCTCGCCAGCGACGCCCACATCCCATGAAAGAAGTAAAAAAAATTAAATGGCTGTGTGGTGGGGTGGGGGTGGGGGGAGGAAGTGTCCAGTTACGAAGCTCCGGCTATCATGGTGTGTGGGGCAGGCTTGATGGGCTAGCTGGTCTTTTCCTGCCCGTTATTTTTGTATGTTTGCGAGCGTTACGGCAATACCTCGGAATGGACCTTGGGCTTGCTTCATGTCTCAGGGGGTAATGGTACTGCCGTGAGCAGAACCGAGCTTTGCAGCACCAGGGTGGTCCCAGATTGAATCCGTGAGATAGGTAATCCCTGCCGAGATTGTCAGTTAGGGGGCAAGGGTCGCTATCCTAACTCGCACCCGTCACCCCTGTGCTCGATGACCTACATCGGCTCCCGGTCCAGCAACATCTTGAATTTAAAATTCTCATCCTACTTTTCAAATCCCTCCATGGCCCTCACCCCCCTCCCTATCTCTGTAACCTCCTCCAGCCCTACAACCCTCCGAGATCTCTGCGCTCCTCCAATTCTGACCTCTTGCGCATCCCCCGATTTTCATCGCTCTCCCATTGGCGGCCGTGCCTTCAGCTGCCCGGGCCCTAAGCTCTGGAATTCCCTCCCTAAACCTCTCCGCCTCTCTCTCCTCCTTTAAGACGCTCCTTAAAACCTACCTCTTTGACCAAGCTTTTGGTCACCTGTCCTAATATCTCATGTGGCCCGGTGTCAAATTTTATTTGATAATCGCTCCTGTGAAGCGCCTTGGGACGATTTCCTACGTTAAAGGCGCTATATAAATGCAAGTTATTGTTGTCGTTGTTGTATGGGCGTCCGGTTAGGACAGGATAGGATATTTTAATCGGTGCTGTGCTGCTCACGGGGAACAGCTCACCAACACTCACTGTCCAGGCTCGCAGGTGAAGAATGGAGTAGTTTAAAGAAAAAAAAAACTTGCATTTCTATAGCGCCTTTCACTACTTCAGGACGTCCCAAAGTGCTTTACAGCCAACTAAATACTATTGAAGTGCAGTCACCTTTGTAATGTGGAAAACGTGACAGCCAATTTATGCACAGCAAGGTGCCGCAAACACCAATGAGATAAACGACCAGATAATCTGTTTTAGTGATGTTGATTGAGTGATAAATATTGGCCCCAGGACGAACTCCCCTGCTCTTCTTCGAAATAGTGGCAGTGGGATCTTTTACATCCACCTGAGAGGGCAGACGAGGCCCCAGTTTAACGTCTCATCTGAAAGACGGCACCTCCGACAGTGCAGCACTCCCTCAGTACGGCACTGGGACTGTCAACCTGGATTTTGTTCTCAGGTCCCTGGAGTGGGGACTTGAACCCACCACCCTCTGACTGAGAGGTGAGAGTGCTACCCGCTGAGCCACATCTAACACCACAGGTGATAAATCCCTATTGGAAAGGTGTCAGCTCTGATGTCTGGCAGCAGGAGGTCACTCCATCCCTGGGACCACTTAAACACGTTTTACTTTATTGGCCTTCTCCTGAGGTCCGATGAAAGGTTTCAGAGTGTGAAGTTAGCTGGATATTGATTCTCATAAATACAATGTATTACTTTACTAAGATCAATACGAGGGCAGTCGCCAGAAAGCAAGGCAGCAGAAATTGGGTTTTGCCTCTCCTTATTGCACCAGTAATGTAGCAATTCATTCTGGATCATCTTACTGCCCTTCTATCAAGTCACCGTTACTGTAGAAAGAATCAAACTTGCACTGGAATGGCATGTGAAATCCCAGCAGCTCGATCAGTCCTTAAAGGGATACCCTCTCTACTGTCCCCTTCCTAATTCTCTCTCCAGAGACTTGAGTACATAATCCAGGCTCACACTCCCCGGTGCCAGTACTGAAGGAGTGCTGCACTGTCGGAGGTGCCGTCTTTCGGATGCGAAGTTGGACCGAGGCCCCATCTGCCCTCTCAGGTGGACATAAAAGATCCCGCAGACACTATTTCAAAGAAGAGCAGGGGAGTTCTCATGCGACAGGTGCTAGCCGAGACTGCCAAGCAAAGCCACCCAATTACAGGGGGACCCAACCGTTATAAGGTAAATGCAATAACATCTGCAAATTGCAGGCAACTGTCACGTGATGAAGATGTCACGTGATCAAACCTCCAGGAAAATGTCCAACCAGAATTTACATAGAATTTACAGCCACAGCAACAGGCCATTTCGGCCCAGCTGGTCCATGCTGGCGTTTATGCTCCACACGAGCCTCCTCCCAACCCTTAGAGTTAGCAACCCTGAGCAAGGGGGATTAATATTATGGCACGTAATACGTCCCAAATCATCCTAAAGGACAAATGAGGGACCGGTGGGAGACAGAAAGAGTATTGCGCAGTTTGAGTTACGTGCAGACAAAGGCACCACTGTGTCTTTAAATGGTCGATACTGGCCTGCTTAAGGCAGAAAGCAAATTTCTCCCAAATTTGATTAGGAACCTGCAGCCTCTCCATAAACCCTCCCATCTGATGTGTGCAGACACCACCTGTGTCAGATTTGTGCCCAGCCCATTCATCAACCGTTAGCCAATTAGCACAGGCCTGATGGTTTGAACCATTTGCAGCTGGTTTAGAGGAGGAAGGAGGGAGGGGGGGTGGTGGGGGTATGGGGAGAGGGGCCGTGGACACTGATTGATGGAGGCTGCACCGAATGGCACATAAAATAACGGAAAGACAAAAGGAAAGAGAAGTGCTCACCGGCGATGCTGGGTGAGAGAGGCTGAGGGGGGGTGGAATCTGCTCACTGGGGGTTACCCGTGTCACTCTAGGCAGGCCTCATCTGTCATGTGCCCTAGTCAAAATCTTATTAAGTAGAATGTGACCAAGCTCCTTCATTGTTACCGAAACAATTTGTCCTTGTAAGTAAACACTGGGGTGCATGATGTTTCTGGCCCGACTCCTTACTGCCATATAGTTCAGAATTTGAATGACTTAAATTGGAGAGAACAGATGGACTTAAAAGTTCCTTTCTTTACGTTTTACATAGAAATTACAGCACAGAAACAGGCCATTCGGCCCGAGTGGTCCATGCCGGTGTTTATGCTCAACATGAGCCTCCTCCCTCCCTGCTTCATATCAGATAACTTTTTATTTCCTTTCTCGCTCATGTACTTATCCAGCTTCCCCTGGTTTAATGTCTGAAAGACGGCACCTCCGACAGTGCAGCACTCCCTCAGTACCGGCACTGGGAGCGTCGGCCTGGATTACAGGGGTGAATTCCCGCTCGTCTGCCGTAACTTCAGCGGAAGGGCTGCGGAAAACCACCGGGGATAAAAAGGATTGTTCCGGCCCGCCAACCCTCCGAGATTCTCTGCGCTCCTCCAATTCTGGCCTCTTGCGCATCCCCGATTTCCCATCGCTCCCACCATTGGCGGCCGTGCCTTCAGCCGTCTGGGCCCTAAGCTCTGGAATTCCCTCCCTAAACCTCTCCGCCTCTCTCTCCTCCTTTAAGATGCTCCTTGAAACCTACCTCTTTGGTCACCTGTCCTAATACCTCTTTACTTGGCTTGGTGTCAATTTTTGTTTGATAATCGCTCCTGTGAAGCGCCTTGGGACGATTTATTACGTTAAAGGCGCTATATAAATGCAAGTTATTGTTGTTGGAGCTGGGCTTGAACCCGTGACCGTCCGCCAAGGTGAGAGAGGAGGGAGACCTGGGAACCGTACATCGATAAGAGCCGACACCTTCAGGAGAGGAGGGAGAAAAACAGGGTGATTCGGGGAGGGGGGTGGGAGAGAAGGTAATTGAATTTTTTTTGTTTTGTTGCAAAATCCAGAATGAATGATCACTTGAGAAACAACAAAACACTTGTCAAAAAAAATAAAATAAATCCCCGCTTCAGGGCGATTTGAGAAGTGTTAAAATTGCTGGAACATTGGTCCGGTTTGATGTGATTTACACTCATTCCGCTGACATGGTGTGGAGCCTCCAACACTGATGATGATGAGCGCTGAGGGAAAACTGCAGCCTCCGTCTGTAGTTCGCAGCTCAATCAGCAGGAGCGGGGGGGAGGAAACAGTCAGAGGCTGCCCAGCGACACCTGTCGCTGAAAGACCTCAGTCAAGCAGAAAGGAACACACTTCCATCATGAGTCGGCTAATGGGCGCCGCGGGAGTGTCACGGAGCAGCAGTTGCTGACAGATCGCTCGGCTGCTGTTTCTAATATAGCTATCGCCACCACCCCCGCCTCCACCCCCCGTAACACAGCACGCCTTCCCCTCATCTCCCCCCTTCCCCTCATCTCCCCCCTCCTCTCCACAGCTGGTCAGAGCCAGCTCACCTGAGCTTTCTGAGTATCCCCTGCTGGCAGGTGGAGGAGCTGCTGTAGGTTACACCAGCTCAATTTGTTCTTTCATCACCTTTTCAAACAAGATGAGCTCAGTGAGCCGCTGCATTTATGTGCGTGTGCTGACACACGCGCGTGCTAATTCCAGCTTGCACTGTCCAACACTCGCTTGCACTCTCTCCCCGCTCGCTTACTCGCACTTTCTCCCGCTCACTCGTGCTTTCTGCCACTTGACAGCACTCGCGCCTGCCCGCGCTCTTTTGCGCTCTCCCGCACCCCTTCATGCTCACTCGCGTTCTCCCACACGCTCTCCCACGCTTGCTTGTGCTCTCACACGCTCCCTCGTCCTCTCCCGCCCTCCCCCGCGCGCTCCCTCGCCCTCCCCCGCGCGCTCCCTCGCCCTCCCCCGCGCGCTCCCTCGCCCTCCCCCCCCGCGCTCCCTCGCCCTCCCCCCCCGCGCTCCCTCGCCCTCCCCCCCGCGCTCCCTCGCCCTCCCCCCCGCGCTCCCTCGCCCTCCCCCCCGCGCTCCCTCGCCCTCCCCCCCGCGCTCCGTCGCCCTCCCCCCCGCGCTCCGTCGCCCTCCCCCCCGCGCTCCCTCGCCCTCACCCCCGCGCTCCCTCGCCCTCCCCCCCCGCGCTCCCTCGCCCTCCCTCGCCCGCACGCTCCCTCGCCCCTCCCCATCGCCCTCCCCCGCGCTCTCCCCTCCCCGCCCTCCCCCTCCCCCGCGCGCTCCCTCGCGCCCTCCCCTGCGCGCTCCCTCGCGCCCTCCCCTGCGCGCTCCCTCGCGCCCTCCCCCGCGCGCTCCCTCGCGCGCTCCCTCGCGCCCTCCCCCGCGCGCTCCCTCGCGCCCTCCCCCGCGCGCCCTCTCCCGCGCGCTCCATCGCCCTCCCCCGCGCGCTCCATCGCCCTCCCCCGCGCGCTCCATCGCCCTCCCCCCGCGCGCTCCATCGCCCTCCCCCGCGCGCTCCATCGCCCTCCCCCGCGCGCTCCATCGCCCTCCCCCGCGCGCGTGCTCTTCCTCGATCAGGAGTGCAGGCACTTCGCGCATGTAGCTTCGGTCACATTTCCTGCATCGCTCTCCCGTCATGCACAAAAAGGGGAACCGCCGACAGGCGCTATTCTGTTGCCACGCCTATTTCGGGAGAGCGATGGGGGTGCTCCCTGGTTCACCTGGTGCCGTCTGCTGCCGGCTAGGATATCAGCTGTGGCTCGGTGGGTAGCACTTTTGCCTCTGAGTCAGAAGGTTGTGGGTTCAAGTCCCACTCCAGAGACTCGAGCACAAAATCCAGGCTGACACTCCCAGTGCTGTACTGAGGGAGCGCTGCATTGTCAGAATGGCCGTCTCTCAGATGAGACGTTAAACCGAGGCCCCGTCCGCCCTTTCAGGTGGATGTAAAAGATCCCATGGCCACTATTGTAAGAAGAGCAGGGGGAGTTCTTCCTGGGGCCAACATTTATCCCTCAATCAACATCACTAAAAACAGATTATCCGGTCATTATCACACTGCTGTTTGTGGGATCTTGCTTGGCTGCTGCGTTTCCTACATTACAACAGTGACTATACTTCATTAGCTGTAAAGCGCTTTGGGGCATCCTGAGGTTGAGAAAGGCGCTTTTTAAATGAAAATTCTCTCTTTTGGTGAATCTGGTGGCAGTTCACAAGACGCAGGAGGCAGTGAGTGTTAGCTGCCTCCTGGTCGAGCTTCTTTAAGGACTGGCTGACGATGCGAGAAGCACATTTTTATAATGTAACGCCAGTTCATGTCTCATATAGTGTGTTGGATGCCCTCTTAATGGGGACACTGGCGGTACTGACCTCACTGTTACAGACACAGTGATACCGAGACGGTGACACAGACACGGTGACACAGACACGGTGACACAGACACGGTGACACAGACACGGTGACACAGACACGGTGACACAGACACGGTGACACGGTGACACAGACACGGTGACACAGACACGGTGACACAGACACGGTGACACAGACACGGTGACACAGACACGGTGACAGCTCAGTAAAGGTCCTTTCTGGCCTCACTGTTACAGACACAGTGATAGACAGATAGGGGACACTCAGTAACAGTTCTCAGGCCTCACTGTCAGTGACACAGACAGACAGGGGCAGCTCAGTTCCAAGTCAGGCCTCATTGGAAAAAATCTGTTTGGTTCTCAGCTGTGGATCGAACCATCTCCGAGCACCCTTACCATCGGGTACTAGTCTAGAAGCGCCTAGAATCTCAGCTCAAAACTTTTTAAAAGATGATATTCACCCCCCTCCCAAGCTGAAAGCACAGTATTATAAATCTTATTACTGAATTATTATTCCAGCCATGCCAGCCTGAGGGTTTTTTTTTTCAAAATAGGAAAATACCTTTCTTTCTTCCTTTAAATTGATCTCATGTCTGATTGAATTACTCTGAAACAACTTGTTCTATTTTCATAAGAATTGAGACAAAGAGCAAGATATGGGAGAAGGCTATTTGGTCATTCCTTCCACTGCACCAGCTCCTCACAGGCCAAACCACAACCATCTCCGCAAGAAAAGTTCTCCATTTAATTGTTTGTTAAACTTTCCTCCACCCCCATCCCCAACTCCAAATGGCAGAGTTCGACAATACCAGTCTCTGTGTTCACTTTGGACAATAAGTGTCAGCATCAAACACTCCCAGGGCAGGTACAGCACGGGTTAGATACAGAGTAAAGCTCCCTCTACACTGTCCCATCAAACACTCCCAGGGCAGGTACAGCACGGGTTAGATACAGAGTAAAGCTCCCTCTACACTGTCCCATCAAACACTCCCAGGGCAGGTACAGGGTTAGATACAGAGTAAAGCTCCCTCTACACTGTCCCATCAAACACTCCCAGGGCAGGTACAGCACGGGTTAGATACAGAGTAAAGCTCCCTCTACACTGTCCCATCAAACACTCTCAGGGCAGGTACAGCACGGGTTAGATACAGAGTAAAGCTCCCTGCACACTGTCCCATCAAACACTCCCAGGGCAGGTACAGCACGGGTTACATACAGAGTAAAGCTCCCTCTACACTGTCCCATCAAACACTCCCAGGGCAGGTACAGCACGGGTTAGATACAGAGTAAAGCTCCCTCTACACTGTCCCATCAAACACTCCCAGGGCAGGTACAGCACGGGTTAGATACAGAGTAAAGCTCCCTCTACACTGTCCCATCAAACACTCCCAGGGCAGGTACAGCACGGGTTAGATACAGAGTAAAGCTCCCTCTACACTGTCCCATCAAACACTCCCAGGGCAGGTACACGGTTAGATACAGAGGAAAGCTCCCTCTACACACACTTCACAACACATTTTTGCCCCAAAGTTGGAATATGGTACCACAGCGATGTGACATTTTTTCACACTAGCTGACCTTTGACCTCTCTGAGTGAGATGGCAAACTTAGTGCCAAATTAGGCTCCGTTATTTGCTGCTGGGTCAGTGCCTGCTGGGAACTGAGTCGGCACTGCGCAAACTCATGTCACCTCAGACCTCTACAGACAGGAGAGAGAGAAAACTTTCATCCCCTCGGACCAGGCTGGATCTGGAACCCAACCATTTCTTAAAAGCAGAGACACAAGGCTAAATTTCCCACGTGTTGCTCCTCGTCACAGAGCCACTCGAAACCGCGCACCCACAGCTCACGATATTTGTGCAGGAAGTTACCAGTGGAGGGACTGGAGAAGCTGGGATTGTTCCCCTCAGACCATTGAAGGTTAAGGGGAGATTTAACAGAGGTGTTCCAAATTCTGAAGGGTTTTGATAGAGTAAATAAGGAGAAACTGTTTCCACTGGCAGGAGGGTCGGTAACCAGAGGACACAGATTTAAGGTAATTGGCAAAACTACCAGAGGGGAGATGAGGAAACATTTTTTTACGCAGCGAATTGTTATGATCTGGAATGCGCTGCCTGAAAGGGCGGTGGAAGCAGATAACTTTCAAAAGGGAATTGGATAAATAAGTGAAAAGGAAAAAATTTGCAGGGCTATGGGGAAAGAGCAGGAGAGTGGGACTGAATGGATTGATCTAACAGAGAACAGTCACGATGGGCCGAATGGCCTCTTTCTGCGCTGTATCATTCTATGATTCGACTGGTGCGCAATTTCCTGATATCCACTCCCAATGAGCACGGAAAGCTGAAATGGAAAATTTAACTCTGTAAAAGTATAGTCTCTGCTTTTAGCGTTATCTGATTGATCGTCTTACAAACAGTGACGGTATAAACCGGGGAGGGGTTCCTTCAAACCCACCAATCACGCCGGTCTCTCGATTGGTTTGTACGTACCTGCCGCTACGGTTGCGATGGCGGTCTCCTGGCCGATGATGTGTTCTTTCAGTCTCTGCTCCAGGGGGAATCGCCTGCGTTCCTCAGCCTCTTGTTTCCTCTGCTGTTCCCGGTACTGTAAGTGAGAGACACACACAGAGAGGCTAGTCAGAGGGTTAACATGTCCCCTGCAATTGCAGTCCCCTGTCACTGGAACTTCAATATTTGTTTTAATTCATTCTCGGGTTGTGGACATTGCTGGCGAGGCTGGCATTTATTGCCCACCTCCTCTAGTTACCCTAAGTTTTAATGCAACTTAGTGGCTTCTTCAGAGTGCATTTAAGAGTCAACCATGTTGGTGTGGGACTGGAGTCACATATAGGCTCAGACCGAGTAAGGACGGCAGGTTTCGTTCCCTAAAGGAAGGAAGCTGATAGTGCTCCTTTGTGTGTGAGTCTACATAACTAGTGTTGGAAGGCTATTCAACAAGGGTGGCATCACAGCTGAGCCCGATCCTTTCCTCACCGTACACAAACACACACACACACATATGATGTCAGCCGTGGCTCAGTGGGTAGCACTCTCACCTCAGAAATCAGAAGGTTGTGGGTTTGAGACCCACTCCAGAGAGTTGAGCACATAATCCAGGCTGACACTCCCAGTGCTGTACTGAGGGAGTGCTGCACTGTCGGAGGTGCTGTCTTTCGGATGGGATGTTAAACTGAGGCCCCGTCTGCCCTCTTAGGTGGATGTAACAGATCCCATGGCCACTATTGGAAGAAGAGCAGGGGAGTTCTCCCCAGTATCCTGGTAATATTTATCCCTCAATCAACATCACTAAAAAAAAGATTATCTGGTCATTATCATATTGCTGTTTGTGGGACCCAAAATTAATCGAACAGACTTCAAAATGTAGTTCATTGGCTGTAAAGCATTTTGGGACGTCCTGAGGTTGTGAAGGGTGCTATATAAATGCAAGTTCTTTCTTTTGTACTCGGAAGCACTTGCACAGCATGCAGGAGGTCATATGAGAATGAGCTTATCCATGAGTTCTGATGCCAGTTGCCCTGGGTGAGACCAGCTAACTCCGCATAGGCCAGGCATGGAACCTCGGATCTTCCTGCGCTATATGGGGCTCAGGACTGCTCTGGCCCGAGACCAGCTAACTCTGCATTCCCCAGGAGTAAAACCTGGAACCTTCCCAGAACCACACATCCACTAATCGAGCTACTGAAATGCAACAGCTTACAATTTAGACATGAGAAGAGGTGAAGAAAAGTTTTATATACGCACGCACGCACACACACACACACACGCGGTCACACAGATATGCACAGACACGCACACACACACACACACACACACACACACACGGTCTCATCGCTCTACAGCAGTTTTCTCATTATGCTTTAGAAAGTGACTGATGATAAATTGCCCGAAATGAAATTTCTTATATAAAAACAATAGCAGCAGCAGCAAAACAAACACTCGATAAACTGATGGAATCCATCATTTGCTGGGTTTCAGATGGGGCAATAACTGTGTGACAGCTCCCCTGTGAAAGGAACTCTCAAAACAGAGCTCGAGCTAAACCTGAGCCAGGCCAAAGATGCAGGTCCTTGTGGCTGTAGATGCATCATTCAAATGCCTCTCAAAAACACATATATCTATGTGTACGTGTGTAGAAATATATATAGGAGCACAAGGTTTGATTTGCCTGATATTTGAATACTCACATATTTGCATCTCACTGACCCCCATAGTGCATACACACACACAAACACACAAACTCTCGTCCCTTAATGTGCAACACTAAATAACAAATAGATTAAATGTTCAAATATTAAACAGACAGCTTTGCTGGTTTTAATACATATTCAAAAACTTTAAAAAAAAACCCTGAGTTGTAAAGCTTGAGGTATTTTAAATAATTTAATCAGAGAACATGAAATAAATAAGGCAGCATTTTTTTTCCCTTAAAAAATCCATAAAAATAAACGTTATTATTTTCTGTACAATTCTTCTTGCTTTTGGAGACTCCCTTCCTCCCTTGAAGGTGCGACTCTTTGATGGAGTAAGGCCCACAGACGCCGACCAACTTCTGGTACCTCATCCAAGTGGCCATTTTTAAATGTGTGACCCTAGACCATGACAGTCAGCAGGCCATTCGACCATGTGGAGTATCACAGCTGTGCCCGACTCTGTCCTCACCTAGTGCGCGTACACAAACACACACGTGCACATTAATGCACGTGCACACATGCATACACACACAGAAACACACGCACACATGTACAAGTGCACACAAACACGTGCACACGCACACAAACACATGCATACACAAACACGCATGTGCATGCATGCGTACACAAATATGCATACACACACAAACACACGCATGCGTACACACACGTACACTTGACAGTAATCAGGAGTTGGAAGCTAGACTAATTTACTTTTTCCTTCACCCTCTCCTAGTCCAGAAATGCTGAGGCCAATTGTTGCATCCTCCACGGCAGAGGTTAGCTAATTCAGCACAAGCCAAGGATCAAACTGTGGGAGGGGGCTGGCAAGGGGGCAGGCATAGAATTAGGGCCATTACTTTGATTTGGCTCAATAAGTGAATTTCTGGGACTTTAACCAGTTTTGGGTATTTGGTGCTTGAGCTGCAACCCAGGAGTTGTGAGTTCAAAGTTGTGAAAGTGAATTCAATAAACCTGGTAATTTCATAGAATCTTACAGCATAGAAGGAGGCCATTCGGCCCATCGTACCTGTGCAGGCTCTTTGAAAGAGCTATCCAACTAGTTGCAATCCCCTGCTCTTTTCTCCCATAACCCTGCAAATTCTTGAGCTGGCACCAGAAATGTGACCATGAAGCTGTCGGGTTGCCATAAAAACCAAACTAGTTCATTAATGTCCTTTAGGGAAGGGAACCTGCTGTCCTTACCCGGTCTGGGCCTATACGTGACTCCAGTCTCAAACCAACATGGTTGACTCTTAATTGCCTCTCTGATGTACCCTGGCATGACACTCAGTTACACAAACAATTACTATGAAGCACAATTAGAACGAAAGACTTGCATTTCTACAGCACCTTTCACAATCTCAGGATGTCCCAAAGAGCTTTACAGCCAATGAAGTACTTTTGAAATGTAGTCACTGTTGTAATGTAGGAAATGCAGCAGCCAATTTGCAAGGTCCCACAAACAGCAATGAGATAAACGACCAGATAATCTGTTTTTAGTGATGTTGATTGAGGGATAAATATTGACCAGGACACCGGGGAGAACTCCCCTGCACTTGTTTGAAATAGTGGCCGTGGAATCTTTTACCTCCGCCTGAGAGGGCAGACAGGGCCTCGGTTAAACGTCGCATCCGAAAGATGGCACCTCCGACAGTGCAGCACTCCCTCGGTACTGGCAATGGGAGCGTTGGCCTGGATTTTGTGCTCAAGTGTCTGGAGTGGGGCTCGAACCCACAACTTTCTGACTCAGAGGCGAGAGAGTGCTACCCACTGAGCCACGGCTGGCATTGATGAAGACCCGTCACTGCCTTCTCAGGAGCAGCAAGGACGGTCAATAAACGTGATCTCGGGCGGCGGCATTCGCATCCTGAGAACAAGTTCGAAGAAATAAATTCTGTAATATTTTCTTTTAGGAACCCACATGTATAATCATCGAGAGAGAGAAGCGGTAAGAACTCGTTGAAAAAAAAATGTGAAGGTAGGAATATAAGAACAGGGGGTGGCCATTCAGCCCCTCGAGCCTGTTCCGCCATTCAATTAGGTCGTGGATGACCTTGGGTAAAAGTTACGCTTTAGCTCCCGACACACAGCTTTGCGCAACTGGGGTGCATAGTGGGAATTCGGGGACAGATCTCAGCGCACCCCATTAAACGACGATTTCACACCCGCCGCGATTATCGAGCGGACCTCGATTTAAGGGGAGGGGGCAGTGGTCAAGCCGGAAACAGGTGGGATCCTCTTCGTTGTGCCACGCGATTGGGTGGTCCTGCCACGCAGTTAGGACCCCCAAAGCCATGTTGGTCAAGGGCGGCGCTGAGCCTGGACCCGGCCCCCCCCCCCCCTTGCACAGAGCAGGAATCAGCCAGGACTTGCGTCAACTCTAAGCCCCGTCACAAGGAACTTTCTGGGCTTCGGGACGTGCGCAATTGCCCTTCCTGCTCCTCGCTGACAAATCTTTCCCCCTGCCCCTCCTCTCCCATCGATAGTCCTCTCCTGGATCGGCCCAGCCTGCCCCGCTAATGGAGGGAGGCTGCAGGACTCCGTGACCTGAGGCTAGGTCCGATCTGCCCCCGAAATGTCCGGTCAATTAAAAGTAAATAAGCTCCGACCATCAGAACGGACCAGGCTTCTCACCGCCAACATCCGCTCACCGCACGTACGGTTCACGCTAACGTCCAAAACCGGGGCCAGAAAATTCATTCCCCCACCTCAACAGACGAACAAAACCTCAAACTGTGTTTAAATATGTCTATAACCCTCACTCCGCATCTCAACATACATCGATCCAGAGCTTAATTTAAGTTGTTCGGGTTTTTAAAAAAAAGTTTGTGCTCATTACGGTTAGTCCTGGGAACAGGGATCTTTTACACCCACCGGTAGACGGGGCCTCGGATAAACGTCTCGTCTGGAAGAAGGCACCTCCGACAGTGCAGCACTCCCTCAGTGCTGCACTGAACTGAGATGAGCCAGCTCACAACGAACCCTACCTGGTGTGCATGGCTCAATTAAACAATTACAGGGTGGAGGTCAGTTCATTGTTTATAATTTGAGAAACAGCTGGTAAGATAATGTGCCAGTGTCTGCCCCGGGACAGCGAGAGTCTTCCGGGATATTGCATTTACCTTCACTACACCCTCCTTCAATAGCTTCTTGACTTCTCCTTCCCTGGCGTAGTCTAATGGCGTGTGTCCCGTATCATTCTGCTGCAAGGGATTGGCACCTGAATCAGAAAATGGTGAAAGTTCAACAGGACTGACCCCACCAATATCACCACGAAGGCTTCAACATCCGAACACCCCGGCCTCAATTGATCACCCCCACGACTCCCAACTCACATCACCACCACCCTCAGCTCGCCGACTCCCCTCGGCTCGCCGACCCCCCTCCCCTCGGCTCGCCGACCCCCCACCCCTCGGCTCGCCGACACCCCTCCCCTCGGCTCGCCGACACCCCTCCCCTCGGCTCGCCGACCCCCCTCCCCTCGGCTGGCCGACACTCCACCCCTCGGCTCGCCGACCCCCCCTCCCCTCGGCTCGCCGACCCCCCTCCCCTCGCCGACACCCCACCCCTCGGCTCGCCGACCCCCCTCCCCTCGCCGACACTCCACCCCTCGGCTCGCCGACCCCCCTCCCCTCGGCTCGCCGACCCCCCTCCCCTCGCCGACACCCCACCCCTCGGCTCGCCGACACCCCTCCCCTCGGCTGGCCGACACCCCTGCCCTCGGCTCGCCGGCACCCCTGCCCTCGGCTCGCGGACACTCCTCCCCTCGGCTCGCCGGCACCCCTCCCCTCGGCTCGCCGACACCCCTCCCCTCGGCTCGCCGGCACCCCTCCCCTCGGCTCGCCGACACCCCTCCCCTCGGCTCGCGGACACTCCTCCCCTCGGCTCGCCGGCACCCCTCCCCTCTATTCACTAAGGCCCCACCCTCAACTCACATTCTCTCTCTCTCTGTCTCTTTTATGAAGCCTTTAACATAGTGAAATGCCCCCAGGTTCTTCACAACATGGAGATTGGACCTGAGCAGGAGTAGGGAGAAGAGTTGGGCAAAGCACGAGGTATTGAGGAGGCTTTTGAAGGTTGGGGGGGGGGGGCGTGGTGGGGGAGAGATGTAACGAGGCGGGGGGATTGGGGAGAGTGTGCCCGGGTACAAGGGGGTCTGATGGCTGAAGACTCGTTCACCAATAGTGGCCTGGGAAAAGGGAGGTGCACAGAAGGCCAGAACTAGAAGAGCCAGTGGGTATGAACTGGGACTTGGGGGCGGGGGGAGATCGTAGAGGTCGGGCGGGGGGAGATCGTAGAGGTCGGGCGGGGGGAGATCGTAGAGGTCGGGCGGGGGGAGATCGTAGAGGTCGGGCGGGGGGAGATCGTAGAGGTCGGGCTGGGCGAGGCCACGGAGAGATCTTTGTAAACAAGGATGAGGATTTTTTGAGACACACTCACACACGTTGCCCAGCAGCTTCTAACAGCTATCCATTATCCTATCCTGAAATTATATAAATGATGCATCGGAAAATAAACACAGATAAAAAACAACGTAGATCTTTGACAAGCAGCCGGGGCTTTACAAGATTACAGCCTGGCGAGCATCCTTTCTCTCGGAGATATGTGGTGTGCCCCAAAGCATTTTTGCTGCAGCGAAGGATTTACACTCTGCTCTTTACAATATTGATCGCTGCTGTGCAGAGACGCTCCTAAGGGTGGCATTGCGATTGTTTGCTCGTAGGCAATCAATTCCGGAGTTTTATGATTGCTTAAAAAATCATATATATACTGGCTCACCGCCCCTGGCATTGTCTGTGGGTAGTTCTGGGCATTGGTACGTGGCGTGCTGTATATGCCACCTGGACTGAGCTGCTGTTGCTGCTTCATTTCTCATCCGGTGTCTCTTGAGGGTTTCACAGACTCATAACAGCACAGAAGGAGGCCATTCGGCCCATCGTACCTGTGCCGGCTCTTTTGAAAGAGCTATCCAATTAGTCTCACTCTTCCCCGCACACGCGCCCCCCCCCCCCCTCTCACCTCCACCCCGTGCTTTTTCACCATAGCCCTGCCAAATTTTTCCTTTTCAAGTATTTATCCAATTCCCTTTCGGAAGTTACTATTGAATCTGGCTCAGGCGTCTCAGCAGAGATCCAGCTGTTTTGTTCAATGGTCACACGCTGGTTCAAACGATGATTAAAATTTGGGTCAATCTTGGCTCAGTGGGTAGCACTCTTCTTGCCTTTGAGTCAGAAGGTCGTGGGTACAAGTCCCACTCCAGACACCTGAGCACAAAACCTAGGCTGACACACCCAGTAAGGAGTGCTGCACTGTTTGAGGTGCCGTCTTTCGGATGAGACATTAAACCGAGGCCCCTTCTGCCCTCTCAGGTGGACGTAAACGATCCCACGGCCGCTATTTTGAAGAAGAGCAGGGGGGAGTTCTCCCCGGTGTCCTGGGGCCAATATTCATTCCTCAACCAACATCACTAAAAAACAGATTATTGGTCATTATCACATTGCTGTTTGTGGAACCTTGCTGTGCGGAAATTGGCTGCTGCGTTTCCCTACACTATAACAGTGATTATACTTCAAACAGTAGGACTGGTGGAACTCTGCGAGAGAGAGCACAATGGGACTGGGTGGGACTGTGAGAGAGCAAAGTGGGACTCGGGGAGAGAGCAGAGTGGGACTGGGGTTGTTTGTTTAAGGGCCAGAACTGTCCCTTTAATACTCAATTTCAATTTGTTTGGAAATCATTTCCCTTTCATCAATAATGGAATTTGCCTAATCAGTGAGGAATGGGACAGTAATCACACAATCAATGAGGATAGAAAAATGACCGCAATATAATACTGGCGCAGCTAGGGCCATAAATTACAGTGGAAGCCATTAAGGAATCATTATTTAAAGGTGTGGAGCAGACGAGGCACAGAAGGGAGCCTTGGAAGTTTGGTTGTGGCACTGGTTGAGTTGATCTGTACTGTGGGGACAGCTGAACTATCCCTTTTCCCTGGGGGAGGGAGTGAGACGTGGAATTCTTCTGAGAAATGGTGTAAAAATCTCTGGCAGTTTCCCCAGTAAAGTTAAAATGCTGGAAGTATTTTTGAAGGTGGCAGGACAAGTTGATAAAGCCTGTTTAAAAAAAACCATACGGGGTATGATACAAAGATAGGTGGAAAAGCAAGTTGCGATGAGGACACAAAGTGTCTGCAAAGGGATATTGACAGGTTAAGCCAATGGGCAAAAATTTGGCAGATGGAATATAATGTGGGAAAATGTGAAGTCATCCACTTTGGGAGGAAAAAGAAAAAAGCAAAATATTATTTGAATGGAGAAATAGTATAAAATGCTGCGGTACAGAGGGATCTGGGTGTCCTCGTACATGAAACACAAAAAGTCAACATACAGGTGCAGCAGGTAATCCAGAAGGCAAACAGAATATTGGCCTTTATTTCTAGGGAGATGGAGTATAAAAGCAGGGAAGTCATGCTACAACTGTACAGGGTGCTGGTGAGGCCACACCTGGAGTACTGCGTACAGTTCTGGTGCCCTTATTTAAGGAAGGACATACTTGCATTGGAGGCGGTTCAGAGAAGATTCACTAGGTTGATTCCGGGTATGGAAGGGTTGTCTTATGAGGAAAGATTGAACAGGTTGGGTCTATACTCATTGGAGTTTAGAAGAATGAGAGGAGATCTTATTGAAACATACAAGATTCGGAGGGGACTCAATAGGGTAGATGCTGAGAGGATGTTACCCCTCATGGGGGAATCTAAAACTAGGGGGCATAGTCTCAGAATAAGGGGTCGCCCATTTAAGACGGAAATGAGGAGGAATTTCTTCTCCCAGAGGGTCGTGAATCTTTGGAATTCTTTACCCCAAAAAGCTGTGGAGGCGGAGTCATTGAATACATTCAAGGCTGAGTTAGACAAATTTTAGATCAGCGAGGGAGTCAAAGGATATGGGGAAAGGGCGGGAAAGTGGAGTTGAGGTAAAAATCAGATCAGCCATGATCTCATTAAATGGCGGAGCAGGCTCGAGGGGCCGAATGGCCTACTCCTGCTCCTATCTCTTATGGTTATGGGTCCTTGGTGTAAAGACTGCAGGCTGGTAAACCTGGTGAGATGAAGTGTCACACACTCCAAAAAGGGCAGAGCTAGGCCCCACCAGGGGGTGCTGGCCAGGGAAACAGCCCGTTTAACGCTTCATCCGAAAGACGGCATCTCCGACACTGCATCGCTCCCTCAGCGCTGACCCTCCGACACTGCATCGCTCCCTCAGCGCTGACCCTCCGACACTGCATCGCTCCCTCAGCGCTGACCCTCCGACACTGCATCGCTCCCTCAGCGCTGACCCTCCGACACTGCATCGCTCCCTCAGCGCTGACCCTCCGACACTGCATCGCTCCCTCAGCGCTGACCCTCCGACACTGCATCGCTCCCTCAGCGCTGACCCTCCGACACTGCATCGCTCCCTCAGCGCTGACCCTCCGACACTGCATCGCTCCCTCAGCGCTGACCCTCCGACACTGCATCGCTCCCTCAGCGCTGACCCTCCGACACTGCATCGCTCCCTCAGCACTGCACCGGAAGTGTCAACATGGATTATGTGCTCACGTCTCTGGTGTAATTGGAATTAGGGCGACAACCCCGGGGAACTCTTCACAGCACAGAGCCGACCCACAGACATCTGTCACAGACAGGGCCAAGGCGTTTTCACAGTAAAGAAGTTCAGTTCACCGCATTAGTGAGATTCTCCTGCCATCGGCTGCAAACCCTTAGTGTAAATGCCTTGAGCTGAACCAAAAACGCCAATAGACCCCGCCTGGGCCCTGAGCTCTCGAATTCCCTCCCTAAACCTCTCCGCCTCTCTCTCCTCCTTTAAGACGCTCCTTAAAACCTACCACTTTGACCAAGCTTTTGCTCACCTGTCATAATATCTCCTTATGTGGCTCGGAGTCAAATTTTTGTTTGATAATCGCTCCTGTGAAGCGCCTTGGGATGTTTTACTACATTATTAAAGGCGCTATATAAATGAAGTTGTTGTTGTTGTTGAAGGCCTCCTGTTTCAGCCGAGGACGTGTTCAGCCGGCCGCGGACATTTGCGCTGCATTGATTTGTAAGGTGGTTTTATTTATTTAAGTCGATTGTCAGGCTGCACCTTGGGTGGCGTGTCCTATTCTGGTCAACGAGGGAAAACAAGTTCAGGAGCAGCTACCGAAAGCAATCTGATCCCCCGTGTCGGTGGACTGAGTTAGGACGAAAGACTGGAAAGACTTAGGCTCTTTAGCCTTGAAAGGAGACAACTGAGTGGTGGAGGTGGTCATATCGCAGCTTCACACTCTTCCCTGCCTCGAGGTTAGGGAACGTGCCCTGGCTTTGTCACTGTGTTTGGTAAGGTCAGCGTCATTACAGGACCGAGGCAGGAGCTGGCAACGGAGCAGGTGGTCCATCGTTTGTGGCCCGTCGCCACAGTCGCACATCGCTGAGCTACGGTCATCGTAACCTGGTTCGCTAATCGTTACTTTCGAACGACCAGTGCGCAAGAGTAGGCTTTAAAGATCGCACTTGGAGAAGAGAAGGGAGTTGTTTCGAAGAATTGGCCAACATCCTCTCCTTCAACCATCACCATCAAAAACAGGGAAAATGGTCATTTGTGGGATCTTGCTGTGCATACGTATGACCCTCTCCCCCTCCTCTCCCACCCAGGTTTGCTTGCATAGCAGTCACTGCACTTTAAAGTAACTCATTGTTATGTAAAATGCTTGGAGGCATTTCTGAGAGATGTGATAAGGCACGGCACATACACGCAACAGTCTCTATCTTCTTACCACTCAGGACTGCCTGTGAATCGAGTGCCCGCCTGGACAATTTAAAATGTTTACAAAATAAAGCATCAGTTGTCACAGCTGGGGATAGGAACAGGAGAAGATAACACTCCTGATCCCAGTAATGTACAAGATTACAGGATGTGAAACCAATTCCACTTCTACTAAAAGGACATTGAAATGTGGAGATCGCGATCATTTGACAAGGCCAACAGTGAACACTTTCACGCTCTCCAGGCCGCCCATCTGCTCACCACCCCGATACACCCACCATCCCAAAAAACCTCTCCCCAGTTTCATACAATCATACAGGACAGGAGCAGGTCATTCGGCCCATCGTGCCTGTGCCGGCTCTTTGAAAGAGCTGTCCAATTAGTCCCATTCCTCCTGCTCTTTCCCCACAGCCCTTCAATTTTTTTCCCCTTCAAGTATTTATCCAAATCCCTTTTGAAAGATATGACTGAATCTGCTTCCACCGCCCTTTCAGGCAGTGCATTCCAAAGATTCGCTCTAAAACTGCCTTACCTCTGGCCCACCGTCCATCCTAACTCCTCTGCCCATCTGTTCAACCACTGCCTTGCCTCAGCCTTTGACACTTTCATTCAGCATCTCCCAACCCAGCCATTCCGTCTGGGATGTTCCCCAGCTTCACTCTCTTAAGTCGGAGGCCTGAAAACCCAAGTGTCCCCAGCACACGACTGGTTGAGTAATTCATCGGCAGATTTGGCTCGAGCCTGTCAAGTATTACTGTGCATCACCCACTTGCAACAATTTGCAGTTCTATTGTGCCTTTAACATCCTAAGGCGCTTCACAGGAGCATAATCAGACAAAATATGATGCCGAGCCAAAGAAGGAGACTTTAGGAGACCAAAAACTTGGTCAAAGAGGTAGGTTTTAAGGAGCTTCTTAAAGGAGGAGAGAAAGGGGGAGAGGTTTAGGGAGGGAATTCCAGAGCTTAGGGCCCAGGCAGCTGAAGGCACGGCCGCCAATGGTGGAGCGATTAAAATCGGGGATGCGCAAGAGGTCAGAAATGGAGGAGTGCAGAGATCTCGGAGGGTTGCAGGGCTGGAGAAGGCTACAGGGATAGAGAGGGGCGAGGCCATGGAGGGATTTGAACACAAGGATGAGAATTTTAAATTTGAGGCGTTTCTGGGCCGGGAGCCAATGTAGGTCAGTGAGCACAGGGGTGATGGGTGAATGGGACTTGGTATGAGTTGGGATACGGGCAGCAGAGTTTTGGATAACAATATAAATTGGAAAGAAAAGGGGGTCAGTATAAAAATAAAGGCAATGGTACAGGATCATGGTTGCAAGGTGGTATAATGCTGAGATGGTAAAGTGATATAGTGTCATGGTGGTGTAGCTGCAGGAATAGGTCTGGATCCAAGCATGTCAGATACCCACTGTCCTCCGTGGGGACTGAGAGGGGGCTGAATGTTTCCCTGCAGGGAAAGTGGAGTGAATCAGCAGGGAGTTACCCTAGAAGCAGTATACTTCATTACAGCTCAAAAATAGCAAAGGAAGGAAAATAAAAACGGGGCGGGGGGGACAGATAAATACAATTCACGGGGTTTTGGGATGTGGGTGACACTGGCATGACCATATTGGTTGCTCATCCCTAAAGTGGTCCTGAGTCAACCACATTGGGTGTGGGACTGGAGTCACATGTAGGTCAGACCGGACAAGGACGACAGGTTCCCTTCCCTGAAGAACGTTAGTGAATCAGTTGGGTTTTGACCACAATCTGACACAGCTTTCAATATCTGGAGCTGCAGTGGGATTTGAACTGCTAACCTGTGAGTTGCTAGTCCGGTGCCATAACCACTAGGCTACTGGGTAACCGGGTGCTCATTTGGTAAAGGCAACAGTGTGCGACAACTAGACGGGTCTGCGCTGAGTCAGTTGATCATCGCTGACGCAATCCTGGGTTAGGGAGGGGGGATAAATACCAATCAGCCGCGGCCCCTGCTCCCGATCGGTATCCAGTGACCACCCCCCCTCCACAGAAAGGACGAGTGTGGATGTCAGTCAGGGAGTTTTGGGCTCGACTTTGTGCCATCGAATCTTCTGCCGACACTCACAGTTCAAGATAGGACTTGGGAAAGAACTCCCGTTTCTATAGCGCCTTTCAGTGTACTATAGACCCCCAAACAGTCAGAGGGAGATAGAAGAGCAAATATGTAGGCAAATTTCTGAGACGGGCAGTAATAGTAGGGGATTTCAACCACCCTAATATTAACTGGGATACAATCAGTGTAAAAGTATAGAGGGCGCAGAATTCTTAAATCGCATTCAGGAGAACTTTTTTAGCTCTTTTAGCCCCCCCCCCCCCCAACACAGGGTGGGGGGGTGGGGGGCGAGCAGCTCTGGATTTAGTTTTAGGGAACGAAGCTGGGCAGGTGGAAGGAGTATCAGTGAAAGTGCATTTTGGCGGTTGTGATCATAATTCAGTTAGATTTAGCACAGTTATGGAAAAGTACAAAGATAGAACAGGAGTAAAAGTTCTAAATTGGGGAAAGGCCAATTTTACTAAGCTGAGAAGTGATTTAGCAAAAGTGGACTGGAAACAGCTACTTGAAGGTAAATTGGTGTCAGAGCAGTGGGCGGCATTCAAGGGAGAGATTCAAGGGGTTCAGAGTAAACATGGTCCCACAAAGAAAAAGGGTGGGGCTGCCAAATCTAGAGCCCCCTGGATGACAAGGAGCAAACAGGGTAAGAGAAGGCAAAAAAGGGAAGCTTATGTCAGACACCAGGAGCTCAATACTGCAGAAAGCCTCGAGGAGTATAGAAACTGCAAGGGTGAAATTAAAGAGGAAATTAGGAAAGCAAAGAGAGGGCATGAAAAAGTATTGGCAAGTAAAATTAAGGAAAATCCAAAGGTAACCTATGTGTGGAGGCGGAAGATGTGGGTATGGTTCTTAATGAACACTTTGCATCTGTCTTCACAAAAGAGGGGGACGATGCAGAGCTTGTAGTTAAAAAGGAGGAGTGTGAAATATTGGATGGGACAAACATAGTGAGAGAGGAAGTATTAATGGGTTCAGTATCTTTGAAAGTAGATAAATCGCTAGGCCATGATGAAATGTATCCCAGGCTGCTAAAAGAAGCAAGGGAGGAAATAGAGGAGGTTCTGACCATCATTTTCCAATCCTCGCTGGCTACAGGCGTGGTGCGGGAGGATTGGAAGACTGCTAACGTTGTACCGTTGTTTAAAAAGGGAGATAAGGATAGACTGAGTAATTACAGGCCAATCAGTCTAACCTCGGTGGTGGGCAAATTATTGAAATCAACTCTGAGGGACAGCATAAACCGTCATTTATAAAGGCACGGATTAATCAAGGACAGTCAACATGGATTTGTCAAGAGAAGGAGGTGTCTCACTAACTTGATTGAATTTTTTGAGGCGGCAACAAGGAGAGTCGATGAGGGTAGTGCGTTTGATGTAGTCTACATGGATTTTAGCAGGGCTTTTGACAAGGTCTCATATGGCAGACTGGTCAAAAAAGTAAAAGCCCATGGGATCCAAGGGAAAGTGGCAAATTGAATCCAAAATTGTGTGGCAGGAAGCAAACCAGTGTTTTTGTGATTGGAAGGCTGTTTCCAGTGGGGATCCGCAGAGCTCAGTACTAGGCTCCTTGCTTTTTGTGGTATATATTAATGATTTAGACTTAAATGTAGGGGGCATGATTAAGAAATTTGCAGATGATACAAAAATTGGCCCTGTGGTTGATAGTGAGGAGGAAAGCTGCAGACTGCAGGAAGATATCAATGGACTGGTCAGGTGGGCAGAAAAGAGGGTGGTGGGTCTGTGGAATTTGCTGCCCCAGGAAGCTGTGGAAGCTACATCATTAGATAAATTTAAAACAGAAATAGACAGTTTCCTAGAAGTAAAGGGAATTAGGGGTTATGGGGAGCGGGCAGGAAATTGGACATGAAGCTGAGTTCGGATCGGTCAATGCCCTGTGGGTGGCGGAGAGGGCCCAGGGGCTATGTGGCCGGGTCCTGCTCCGACTTCTTGTGTTCTTTAGATTTGTGGTTGGGATCAGATCAGCCATGATCTTATTGAATGGCGGAGCAGGCTCGAGGGGCCGATTGGCCTACTCCTGCTCCAATTTCTTATGTTCTTATGTTCTTAAAAGTGGCAAATGGAATTCAATCCGGAGAAGTGTGAGGTAATGCATTCGGGGAGGGCAAACAAGGCAAGGGAATACACAATAAATGGGAGGATACTGAGAATTGTGGAGGAAGTGAAGGACCTTGGAGTGCATGTCCACAGATCCCTGAAGGTAGCAGGACAGGTAGGTAAGGTGGTTAAGAAGGCATATGGGATACTTTCCTTTATTAGCCGAGGCATAGAATATAAGAGCAGGGAGGTTATGCTGGAACTGTAAAAAACACAAGTTAGGCCACAGCTTGAGTACTGTGTACAGCTCTGGTCACCACATTACAGGAAAGATGTGATTGCACTAGAGAGAGTGCAGAGGAGATTTATGAGGATGTTGCCAGGGCTGGAGAATTTTAGCTATGAGGAACGATTGGATAGGCTGGGCTGTTTTCTTTGGAATAGAGGAGGCTGAGGGGAGATTTAATTGAGGTGTATAAAATTTTAAGGGGCCTAGATAGAGTGGATAGGATGGACCTATTTCCCTTAGCAGAGAGGTCAATAAGCAGGGGGTATAGATTTAAAGTAATTGGTAGAAGGATTAGAGGGGAGCTGAGGAAAAGTTTTTCACCCAGAGGGTGGTGGGGGTCTGGAACTCACTGCCTGGAATGGTGGTAGAGGCATTTAAAAAGTACTTGTATGTCCACTTGAACCTATAGGGCTACGTACCAATTGCTGGAAAGCGGGATTAGGCTGGGTAGCTCTATTTCGACCAGCACAGACACGATGGGCTGAATGGCCTCCTTCTGTGCTGTAAATTTTCTATGTTTCTATCTTTCACGACCTCAGGACGCCCCAAAGCACTTTACAGCCAATTAAGTACTTTTTGAAGTGTTGTTATGTGGGAAACGCGGCAGCTAATTTGCGCACAGCAAGCTCCCACAAACAGCAATGTGATAAATGACCAGATAATCTGGTTTTTAGTGATGTTGGTTGAGGGATAAATATTGGCCCCAGGACACCACGGAGAATTCCCCTGCTCTTCTTCATATCGTAGCCGTGGGATCTTTTATGTCCACCTGAGAAGGCAGACGGGGCCTCGGTTCGACATCCCATCCGAAAGACGGCACCTCTGACAGTGCAGCACTCCCTCAGCACTGCACTGGGAGTGTCAGCCTGGATTATGTGCTCAAGTCTCTGGAGTGGGGCTCAAACCCATGACCTTCTGACTCAGAGGCGAAAGTGCTACCCACTGAGCCATGGCTGACACCAAATGTGAAGAACGGATACTTGGGGGAGATACCAGAGGAGGCCTTAGGAGTCAATACCTTCAGGAAGGAGAGAAGGAAAAAACTGGCTGAAAGAGGAGAAGAGGAGAGGTACAGAGGAGATTTACGAGGATGTTGCCAGGGCTGGAGAATTTTAGCTATGAGGAAAGGTTGGACAGGCTGGGATTGTTTTCTTTGGAACAGAGGAGGCTGAGGGGAGATTTAATTGAGGTGTATAAAATTATGAGGGGCCGAGATAGAGTGGACAGGAAGGACCTATTTCCCTTAGCGGAGAGGTCAATAACCAGGGGGCATAGATTTAAAGTAATTGGTAGAAGGATTAGAGGGGAGTTGAGGAGAATTGTTTTCACCCAGAGGGTGGTGGGAGTCTGGAACTCATGGCCTGAGAGGGTGGCAGAGGCAGAAACCCTCATTGCATTTAAAAACTACTTGGATGTGCACTTGAAGTGCCGTGACCTACAGGGCTACAGACCAAGAGCTGGAAAGTGAGATTAGGCTGGATAGCTCTTTTTCGGCCGGCACAGACACGATGGGCCGAATGGCCTCCTTCTGTGCTGTAAACTTCTATGATTCTATGAAGAAGAAAAAGGGACAGATTTTTTTTTTCCCTGTGCAACAACTGCTCTCTTCATGTCGGACACCTCGAGCGCTGACACAAAACAGACCCCGCTCTGTCCACCTGTCCCCTAGCAGTGTCCTGTTACCACTACAACACATCTCCACAGGCTGCCGTACCCTCGAGGCACACCATTAAACTCCGACTCCCCTTGGCCCCTTTTTTTACTCTCTTCCCCCACCCCCCACTTCGTCCAGAAGCCTGTTGTTAAACAAGTGCAGAGTTAATAAATGTTCTTCAGACAGCTCGGCTTGCCTTTCCCCGAGACATCCTGCTGTGTTCTGCTCTCTGTCTCACTTGACCTGGTTCCGGGACCTCCTGTCTTTCCACGTGCCCTGGGTCTGCTTGCTTAGGATACCGTCATACCTCCGGGCAAGGAAGTGGTGACATTTGTCTGGAGTCCTTTCTGGAAGCTACGTGCTGGCAGATGCTTTGTGTCTGTTTTTTTTTTGCAGGGTTTCCCCCTGTCGTCTCCTCTCCCCTCCCTCCCCCACCATTCGGAAAGCTGACTCCCAACAGCTTGGGGGGGGGGGGGGGGGGGGGGGGGGAGTGTAATCATTTAAAAATGTGGGGCCAGAACAATAGGGAAACAGAGAACTCTCCATCATTGACCTGTGGGAGGAGAATGGGACAGAAACAGCTGGACATAACTCCACAGACGCGTGTAGTGTGTCAGTCAGACTGTGGTGACCATTGCCTTTTGTACTGCACAGGGTGCCATTCACCAGAGGGGAAAGGGCAACTTTAAAAACTGTTTATATTCTCTCAGAGTGAATCACCGTTCACTAGACTGAGGTAACCAGGCAGCACCGGCCTGATTTTTAACCTAACCTGTCCTGACATTGGTGCTGCGGGAACTATTATCTGTTTGTCTATCTATACCTCTCTCACTCCTTGTAAATATATATATGTCTCTCTGCCTTTCTTTCTGTATCTCTGTCACTCTGTGCGTGTGTGTCTCTCTCTCTCTCTCTCTCAGGGTACAATGAAACTGGATATTTTTGTGTGTACAACGTTCGGTATTTCAGCAGAAAGCGTAGGCTGTGGGCAATTTTATGCTTCTTTGACGGAATTTGTGCTTTACTCATTGCAGGTGTGTTGATGACAACAGCAACTTGCTTTTAAACAGCACCTTTAATGTAGGAAAACACCTCCAGGAGCATAAAAGGAAGAACTTGCAATTATTCAGCGCCTTTCACCACCCCAGGACAGCCCAAAACACTTTACAGCCAATGAAGTACTTTTGAAATGTAGTCACTGCTGTTATGTAGGAAACACGGCAGCCAACTTGCGCACAGCAAGATCCCACAAACAGCAATGAGATAAATGATCAGATAATCTGTTTTTTAGTGATATTAATTGAGGGATAAATATTGGCCCAGGACATCGGGAAGAACACCCCTGCTCTTCTTCGAAATAGTGGCCGTGGGATCTTTTATGTCCATCTGTGAGGGCAGACCGGGCCTCGGTTTAATGTCTCATCTGAAAGATGGCACCTGACAGTGCAGCACTCGCTCAGTATTGCACTGGAGTGTCAGCTGAAGCGTAATCAGACACAAATTAACAATGAGCCAAAAGAGTTATTAGGAGGGGTGACTAAAAGCTTGGTGAAAGAGGCAGGTTTTGAGGGAGGATTTTAAAGGAGGAGAGAGGTAAAGAGGCGGAGAGGTTTAGGGAGGGAATTCCAGAGCTTAGGGCCTAGGCAGCTGAAGGCACGGCCGCCAATGGTGGGGAGAAGGAAATCGGGGATGTGCAAGAGGCCAGAATTGGAGGAGCACAGAGATCTCGGAGGGTTGTAGGGCTGGAGGAGGTTACAGAGATAGGGAGGGGGGCGAGGCCATGGAGGGATTTGAAAACAAGGATGAGGATTTTAAATTCGAGGCGTTGCCAGACCGGGAGCCGATGTAAGTCAGCGAGCACAGGGGGGTGATGGGTGAACGGGACTTGGTGCGAGTTAGGATACGGGCAGCAGAGTTATGGATGAGCTGAAATTTATGGAGGGTGAAGGATGGGAGGCCTTGGAATAGTCGAGACAGGAGGTAACAAAAGCACGGATGAGGGTTTCAGCAGCAGATGGGCTGAGACAATTTTCAAGACTGAGATCGATAGATTTTTGTCCCGTAGGGGTATCAAGGGATACGGAGCAAAGGCGGGGACATGGAGTCGAGGCACAGATCAGCCGCGGTCTGATTGAATGGCGGGACAGGCTGGAGGGGCTGAATGGCCTCCTCCTGTTCCCACGGAGAGAGAAGCAACTATTGTCAGATTGCTGCCTGACCGGGAAGGGTTAAAAGGTTTTTAAAAAAATACTCAATGCGCCACTTATTGTGTTTTCCTTTTATTGTGACACCTATTGATTTCTGAATTACTCATCCAGCCGTTCCCCCCACCCCCCCCCCCCCCCCCCCACTACACCACTCCCCAGTAAAGTTGCAATTCCAACAGAGAACAGAAAAAAACAGCCAAAGTCAGTGAACTTTGCACCTCGGAAAGTCAGGCCCATCATTTACTGGGCTCACTTCACACTGGTGACGGATAGATTTCCCCACAGATGACCGGATCGATCTGAATGTGGAGCTTCTCCGCGCCCAGCTCACACAGGAGTAAAAAAAGGGGGAGGCGGGGGCGATGGGGAGCGTGGAGGCTATTAATCAAATATTATAAGGCGAGGACCTCTAAACGCGCGCCACCAGCTCTGCGGTGTCACCCAGCTGTTGACCCTCAGATAAAGATGGGGGCTGGTGGGTGGCGACTAATTGCTCGAAGGCTTCAGGGGCCTAAAAGGTTGCGGCCCTCGGTAGGAGCCTGACGAGGGGGATGCTCTGACGCTGCACAAGGCAACAAGACGTTGCGGAGCAGGCCCAGCTGCCTGCTCTTTACAAAGAAAGGCAGGGGCGGGCGGGGGGGGGGGGTGGTGGCCAGGCAGATCTTTATGAACTACCCTGGTTCAAAGGCCAGAGGTCAGAGGAAGTGAGAGGGGAAAAATGATGCTTTTCATTATTAAAGTGTAATATTTTATTGCTTGTTGGAATGGTCTGATCGATTGGGTTCTGAGTCAACGGGTCTATCAATTATTGAAGTGATTAGTCAAATAGTCAGGTACATTAAAGTGTCGGTCGGGGGGGGGTGGGGGCACACAGTATGACTGGGTATCTGCACTGTAGAAACAGTCTCTGCCCACTCCTCAAGTCTGCCTGAAAGAAAAAAAGCTTCTAAACAATTGTTTCCCAATTTCTCCCTTCTTCATCCAGGTTAACAAAGCCACGAAAAGTGCAAACCAAGCAGTGGGGGGGGGGGGGGTTTCGTTTCTACAGGAACCGAATTCAAAAGCAGACAAGTTACGATGAACTTGTACAGAACCTTGGTTAGACCACACTTGGAATACTGGGCACAGTTCTGGTCCCCATAATTACAAAAAGCATTGGGGAAGGTGCAAAAGTGATTTACTTGGATGTTACCAGAACTGACAGGTTATAACGATCAGCAAAGGGTCAAGAGACTGGGACTCTATTTTTCAGGAAAAAAGAGAAGGCTGAGGAGTGACCTGGGAGAGGCCTTAAAATTATAAAGGGGTTTGACAGGTTAGATGTGGAGAAGATGTTTCCACTTGTGGGGGAGTCCAAAACGAGGGGCCATAAATATAAGATAGTCACTAATAAATCCAGTGAGGAATTCAGGAGAAACTACTTTACCCAGAGAGCGGTGAGAATGTGGAACTCACTCCCACATGGAGTGGTTGAGGCGACTAGTATAGATACATTTAAGGGGAAGCTCAATAAACACCTGAGGAAGAAAGGAATAGAAGGATATGCTGATAGGGTG
This sequence comes from Heptranchias perlo, assembly GCF_035084215.1. NCBI lineage: Eukaryota > Metazoa > Chordata > Chondrichthyes > Hexanchiformes > Hexanchidae > Heptranchias > Heptranchias perlo. Next base: position 2,701,668 of record NC_090330.1, read on the forward strand.
AGATGATACAGGGAGGGAGGAGGCTCACGTGGAGCATAAACACCGGCATAGACCAGATGGGCTGAATGGCCTGTTTCCGAGCTGCACATTCTGAGTAATTCATCTCTAAAAGCTCTGATTCTTAAAGGTACCACTGGAACCACCAGCAATCTGATACTTTCCCTGAGTGACCAATAGAGCGAGACTGACATTACATCCTATTATAGTGAGACTGTCAATGACTGACATTACACCCTATTATAGTGAGACTGTCAATGACTGACATTACACCCTATTATAGTGAGACTGTCAATGACTGACATTACATCCTATTATAGTGAGACTGTCAATGTCTGACATTACATCCTATTATAGTGAGACTGTCAATGTCTGACATTACACCCTATTATAGTGAGACTGTCAATGACTGACATTACACCCTATTATAGTGAGACTGTCAATGACTGACATTAAACCCTATTATATTGAGACTGTCAATGGCTGACATTAAACCCTATTATAGTGAGACTGTCAATGTCTGACATTAAACCCTATTAGTGAGACTGTCAATGTCTGACATTACACCCTATTATAGTGAGACTGTCAATGACTGACATTAAACCCTATTATAGTGAGACTGTCAATGTCTGACATTACATCCTATTATAGTGAGACTGTCAATGTCTGACATTACACCCTATTATAGTGAGACTGTCAATGTCTGACATTACACCCTATTATAGTGAGACTGTCAATGTCTGACATTACATCCTATTATAGTGAGACTGTCAATGGCTGACATTACATCCTATTATAGTGAGACTGTCAATGTCTGACATTACACCCTATTATAGTGAGACTGTCAATGTCTGACATTACATCCTATTATAGTGAGACTGTCAATGTCTGACATTAAACCCTATTATAGTGAGACTGTCAATGTCTGACATTAAACCCTATTATAGTGAGACTGTCAATGACTGACATTACACCCTATTATAGTGAGACTGTCAATGACTGACAATGTCTGACTTGGGTTCATGTCACGCGACACGTTACCCCACCAGCGAACAAATGTTATCGGTTTTTAATATAACGGGTCAGTTGCTGTCTTTTCTATGTTTCTACCTCTCCATCTCTGTTTTTTTTTGTTTGTTGTTTTTTTTTGGTGATTTGTATATTCTGAGACCTTGCAGGTAACACCTGTCTGTCTGCACACTGATTGCCTTGGCAACGGGCAGTTGAAAAAACTGTCTGTAATCACCAAGCATTGTTCTGTGAATTATAAATGCGATTTCATTTTGAGGATTTCATTTCGACATCGTTCACCTGAGGAAGGAGGAAGCCTCCGAAAGCTTGTGAATTTAAAATAAAATTGCTGGACTATAACTTGGTGTTGTAAAATTGTTTACAAATGTCTGACATTACACCCTATTATAGTGAGACTGTCAATGACTGACATTACATCCTATTACAGTGAGACTGTCAATGACTGACATTACATCCTATTATAGTGAGACTGTCAATGACTGACATTACATCCTATTATAGTGAGACTGTCAATGACTGACATTACCTCCTATTATAGTGAGACTGTCAATGACTGACATTACATCCTATTATAGTGAGACTGTCAATGACTGACATTACATCCTATTACAGTGAGACTGTCAATGACTGACATTACATCCTATTATAGTGAGACTGTCAATGACTGACATTACACCCTATTAGAGTGAGACTGTCAATGTCTGACATTAAACCCTATTATAGTGAGACTGTCAATGACTGACATTACATCCTATTATAGTGAGACTGTCAATGTCTGACATTACACCCTATTATAGTGAGACTGTCAATGACGGACATTACATCCTATTATAGTGAGACTGTCAATGTCTGATATTAAACCCTATTATAGTGAGACTGTCAATGACTGACATTACACCTTATTATAGTGAGACTGTCAATGACTGACATTACACCCTATTATAGTGAGACTGTCAATGACTGACATTACATCCTATTATAGTGAGACTGTCAATGTCTGACATTAAACCCTATTATAGTGAGACTGTCAATGACTGACATTAAACCCTATTATAGTGAGACTGTCAATGACTGACATTAAACCCTATTATAGTGAGACTGTCAATGACTGACATTACACCTTATTATAGTGAGACTGTCAATGACTGACATTACACCCTATTATAGTGAGACTGTCAATGACTGACATTACACCCTATTAGAGTGAGACTGTCAATGTCTGACATTAAACCCTATTATAGTGAGACTGTCAATGACTGACATTAAACCCTATTATAGTGAGACTGTCAATGACTGACATTAAACCCTATTATAGTGAGACTGTCAATGACTGACATTACACCCTATTATAGTGAGACTGTCAATGACTGACATTACACCCTATTATAGTGAGACTGTCAATGACTGACATTACACCCTATTATAGTGAGACTGTCAATGACTGACATTACACCCTATTATAGTGAGACTGTCAATGACTGACATTACACCCTATTATAGTGAGACTGTCAATGACTGACATTACACCCTATTATAGTGAGACTGTCAATGGCTGACATTACACCCTATTATAGTGGGACTGTCAATGACTGACATTACACCCTATTATAGTGAGACTGTCAATGTCTGACATTACACCCTATTATAGTAAGACTGTCAATGTCTGACATTAAACCCTATTATAGTGAGACTGTCAATGTCTGACATTAAACCCTATTATAGTGAGACTGTCAATGTCTGACATTACACCCTATTATAGTGAGACTGTCAATGACTGACATTACACCCTATCATAGTGAGACTGTCAATGTCTGACATTAAACCCTATTATAGTGAGACTGTCAATGGCTGACATTACATCCTATTATAGTGAGACTGTCAATGGCTGACATTACACCCTATTATAGTGAGACTGTCAATGACTGACATTACATCCTATTATAGTGAGACTGTCAATGTCTGACATTAAACCCTATTATAGTGAGACTGTCAATGGCTGACATTAAACCCTATTATAGTGAGACTGTCAATGACTGACATTAAACCCTATTATAGTGAGACTGTCAATGACTGACATTACACCCTATTATAGTGAGACTGTCAATGACTGACATTACATCCTATTATAGTGAGACTGTCAATGTCTGACATTACACCCTATTATAGTGAGACTGTCAATGGCTGACATTACACCCTATTATAGTGAGACTGTCAATGTCTGACATTACACCCTATTATAGTGAGACTGTCAATGACTGACATCATCCTATTATAGTGAGACTGTCAATGACTGACATTACACCCTATCATAGTGAGACTGTCAATGACTGAAATTACAACCTATTATAGTGAGACTGTCAATGTCTGACATTACATCCTATTATAGTGAGACTGTCAATGACTGAAATTACAACCTATTATAGTGAGACTGTCAATGTCTGACATTAAACCCTATTATAGTGAGACTGTCAATGTCTGACATTACACCCTATTATAGTGAGACTGTCAATGACTGACATCATCCTATTATAGTGAGACTGTCAATGACTGACATTACACCCTATTACAGTGAGACTGTCAATGACTGACATTACACCCTATTATAGTGAGACTGTCAATGACTGACATTTCACCCTATGATCGCAATATGATTGAATTTCGCATTCAGTTTGAGGTGGAGTAGAGTAAGTCTAAGACTGGTGTTTTAAACTGAAGTAAGGGCAATTATGAGGACATTAAGACAGAGCTGGCTAAAGTGAACTCGGAAATTAGGTTAAGGGATAGGTCAGTGGAGATGCAGAGGCAGAGATTTAATGAGATATTTCATACCACTCAGCAAAGATACATTCCAGCGAGAAAGACTCTAGGGGAAGGACGTACCATCCGTGGCCAACGAAGGAAGTTAAAGATCGTATCAAATTGAAAGAAAAAGCATACAATTCCACGAAGATTAGTGGCAGTTCAGAAGATTGGACAGAATATAAAAAATAGCAAAGAATGACTAAAAGAATAATAAGGAGGGAGAAATTAGAGTACGAGAGAAAGCTAGCTAGAAATATAAAAACAGATAGTAAGAGTTTCTACAGGTATTTAAAAAGGAAAAGAGTAAGTAAAGTGAGCGTTGGTCCTCTAGAGAGTGAGTCTGGGGAATTAATAATGGAGAATAAGGAAACGGCGGATGAATTGAACAGATATTTTGTGTCCGTCTTCACTGTAACATGCCATTCCCAAATAACATGCCAGAAATAATTGTGAATCAAGAGGTGAAAGGGAGGAACTTAAAACATTTACAATCACCAGGGAAAGGGTTCTGAAAAAATTATTAGAACTAAAAGCTGACAAGTCCCCAGGTCCTGATGGACTTCATCCTCGGGTCTTAAAAGAAGTGGCTGCAGAGATAGTAGATGCATTGGTATTAATTTTCCAAAATTCTCTAGATTCTGGAAGGGTCCCATCAGATTGGAAAATAGCAAATGTAACTCCTCTATTCAAGAAAGGAGGGAGACAGAAAGCAGGAAACTACAGGCCAGTTAGCTTAACATCTGTCATAATGGAAATGCTAGAATCTATTATTAAGGAGGTTATAACAGGGCATTTAGAAAATCTCAATGCAATCAGGCACAGTCAACACAGCTTTGTGAAAGGGAAATCGTGTTTGACTAATTTATTAGAGTTCTTTGAGGAAGTAACAAGCAACATGGATAAAGGGGATCCTGTGGATGTGGTGTACTTGGATTTCCAGAAGGCATTTGACAAGGTGCCACATCAAAGGCTACTACACAAAATAAGAGCTCATGGTATAGGGGGTAACATATTAGTATGGATAAAGGATTGGTTAGCTAACAGGAAACAGAGAGTAGGCATAAATGGGTCATTTTCAGGTTGGCAAGATGTAACGAGTGGAGTGCTACAGGGATCAGTGCTGGGGCCTCAACTATTTACAATCTATATCCATGAGTTGGATGAAGGGACCGAATGTATGGTTGCTAAATTTCCTGATGACACAAAGGTAGGTAGGAAAGTAAGTTGTGAAGAGGACATAAGGAGTCTGCAAAGGGATATAGCTAGGTTAAGTGAGTGGGCAAAAATTTGGCAGATGGAGTATAATGTGGGAAAATGTGAACTTGCCCACTTTGGCAGGAGGAATAGAAAAGCAGTATGCTATTTAAATGGCGAGAGATTGCAGAACTCTGAGGTACAGAGGGATCTGGGTGTCCTAGTACATGAATCACAGGAAGTTAGTATGCAGGTACAGCAAGTGATTAGGAAGGCAAATGGAATGTTGTCATTTATTGCAAGGGGAATGGAATATAAAAGTAGAGATGTTTTGCTACAGTTGTACAGGGCGTTGGTGAGACCACATCTAGAATACTGAATGCTTTTAGTACTAATAATTTTTTCAGAACCCTTTCCCTGGTGATTGTAAACGTTATAAGTTCCTCACTTACATATTTAAGAAAACACATCTTTTAAGAAAGATGTCCTTTCTTAAATATGTCCTTATTTAAGAAAGGACATAATTGCTTTGGAGGCGGTTCAGAGAAGGTTCACTCGACTGATTCCTGGGATGAGCGGGTTATCTTATGAGGAAAGGTTGGACAAGTTGGGCCTGTATATACTGGAGTTTAGAAGAATGAGAGGTGATCTTATTGAAACATATACGATCCTGAGGGGACTAGAAGGGGTAGATGCTGAGAGAATGTTTCCCCTTGTGGGAGAGACTAGAACTAGGGGCCACAGTTTAAAAATAAGGGGTCTCCCATTTAAGACGGAGATGAGGAGAAATTTTTTCTCTGAGGGTCGTGAGTCTGTGGAACTCCCTTCCCCAGAGAGCGGTGGAGGCAGGGTCATTGAATATTTTTAAGGCTGAGTTAGATGGATTCCTGATTAACAAGGGAGTCAAAGGTTATAGTAGGTAGATGGGAAAGTAGGGTTGAGGTCACAATCAGATCAGCCATGAGCTTATCAAATGGCAGAGCAGGCTCGAGGGGCCGAATGGCCAACTCCTGCTCAGAATTTGTATGTTTGTATGTTCACATACTGTGACTGTCAATGTCTGACATTACACCCTATTATAGTGAGACTGTCACTGTCTGACATTACACCCTATTATAGTGAGACTGTCACTGTCTGACATTACACCCTTTTATAGTGAGACTGTCAATGACTGACATTACACCCTATTATAGTGAGACTGTCAATGACTGACATTACACCCTATTATAGTGAGACTGTCAATGACTTACATCATCCTATTATAGTGAGACTGTCAATGTCTGACATTACACCCTTTTATCGTGAGACTGTCAATGACTGACATTACACCCTATTACAGTGAGACTGTCAATGACTGACTTTACATCCTATTATAGTAAGACTGTCAATGACTGACATTACACCCTATTATAGTAAGACTGTCACACTGATATTACACCCTTTTATAGTGGGACTGTCACACTGATATTACACCACATTGTGGTTGAACTATTGCTATCTAACACTACACTGGCATTATATATATATTATATACAGTACATACTATAATGGGTTGTTATTTCAGTTTTGAGACGACAGTCACCTTTTCCAGCCGTGTGTCAGGACGTTTGTGGTTGGTCGGAAATGTTAGTTTTTTCACGCTGGGATTGGAGGTTGTGAATATCGACCAATGAGAGCAACTATGGGGTAGTAGTCGAGACTGTCGAGACCAATCAAATGTTACTTTCTGCTTGCTGTGGTTTGTTGTTTGCACATGAACAGGAGGCAGCAATGGTTCTTTTTAAGATTAGCTGAATGCGTTTGAAATTTAGTTACAGATCTAGGCCTCGCTCTAAAATTAGAGCTCGGCCGTTCAGGGGTGATGTCAGGAAGCACTTCTTCACACAAAGGGGAATGGGAATCTGGAACTCTCTCCCCCAAAAAGCTGTTGAGGTTCAATTGAAAATTTCAAAACTCAGATTGATAGATTTTTGTTAGGCAAAGGGTATTAATGATTACGGAAACAAGGTGGGTAGATGGAGTTAAGGTACAGATCAGCCATGATCTAATTGAATGGCAGTGGTTGCCCCAAAGAGGAAAATAGTAGTTGTCGTTCAGATTTTATTCATTTTCCTCAAAGGAACTTTCTGGGGCACTTGTCTTATGTGAAGATTCAGTTTCTTCGAAACTAGTTGTAGTTCCCTTTCTGAGGTAAGCAGGATGTTCCCTAATGTGAGTAATTAACTGGCTTTACTTCTGCAATTCTGCCACCGCACTTGTGGAATTGCAGGGCATAATTCAAACCCCATTTGAACGCCATACATTCGGTCTTTATTTTTGTATAATAGTTTGAGTCTTATATTATTATTTACAGTTAAAAAGCGAAACTTATGCAATTGGGGAAGCAGAGTTGGGTCGAACATAATGGGCTGGAAATTGCTCCCTAAATAACGGAGGAGCTCAACAGCGCTCTCCGTCGTTCGTGGCAAATTGAAGGAGCAAATTCTCGCGTTCGCACGTGCGCAGTGAAACGCGGGAATCCGGAGCTCGCTTCCAGCGGCTCGCTGGTGATGTGACAGCTTCGAATTAAAGGGGCCATCGCACGCTGCAATCAGAGAAATCAGTGATAAAGCGCCAACTTGCTTATCTGCCCAGCTGGAAAGTAACTAATTACGCCACCAAACAGGTACGCTTAAAAATACAGGACTGAACTAAGTTTTATCAGTGCGGTGAGTCTTAATGACTGTCAAACAACTAGAAATTAACTTTTAAAAATGTGGAGTCTCATATTCCTTCTTATTTTAATAGTTTTGGTCATTAACTTTTTTTTTACTTTTCCCTTCTGTCTCTTTAATTTAATTCAACTATTTCTTTGGCTTTTTACAAAAAAAAATTAAAATTTTTATTTACAATGTCATACAGAATACTAACTTTTGGTGAATGAAGTCTGTTTGCCTGTTTGAGCAACACAGCCTGAATCTCATGGACTTTTCCAGCCGAGCAGCAACTCCCGCCGCTCGGAGGTTGGGTTTATAGTGCAATTTTTTTTTTAAAGTTCAAATTCAAGCAATTCGAAGTCACAGAGCCCGCAGTAAGTATTTTCGTTAATTTAATTCGCAGGAGCTGCGATGAGCGTCGCCTCGCTGCTCGGAGCAATTTCTGCCCCAATAGTTTCTCTGCAGGACAGACTGAAGAGCTGCAAGATGGCAGACTAAGGTACAACAGTGCCACCACTGGCGGGAGGGTGCAATTACAACGTGACATGTTTACAGAGGCAGATGCCATTATAAATGTGGGCCTAGGAATTGATAATGGAAAAAAAGTTGACAAAAGCATGGTAACAGGAAGTTAGGTTTTGTAGCTAGGAAATTCATGAGATTTTTAATATATTACAGATGTTGTAATGCTCTGTAAGCCTCTCACACAGTTTTGCTCCCTTTCTCTACCTCTTTCTCTCTCCGTCGCCCTCCCTCATTTACGCTGCCTTTATTTCTCTCTCTCTCTCTCTCTCTCTCTCTCTCTCATTCTCACTGCCTCCTGGCCTCTCCCCACTTACTGTTTCTGAAACGATTTCCCCGCGTTACATCGAGTGATTCTGGACTGTGAAGCAGTAGTACGATGAACATAAACCAGGCACTAGACCGAATTAATCGACAGATGTTGATACGTGTGGCGAGGAAGCACTTACTGGGTCAATCACCCTTGGTAAGCATTTCTTCTGAATAGACGGAATAGTCGTTTCAGACTTGACGAACAAATTCAGGTCATTGGTAAACCAGATTTAGTAGTTTTGTTCTCTTGTGCGACTTTTGATATTAGTGTAACATAACACGATGTAACCTAACAAATACTGGCCCAGATCTTGCTGGAGTGGGGCACCTCACAACATGCGTCGTTAGTTGGGCTTTTTCCATGTTGTAAACTTCTATGATTCTATATGTGCAGGCAATTGGGACTAGCTTAGTGGTATAAACTGGGCGACATGGACATGTTGGGCCGAAGGGCCTGTTTCCATGTTGTAAACTTCTATGATTCAGCTCAAAAATCTTTTGCGCTCTAACTTGCTGGAAGTGCGAGCTGATAAAGGGCGCGGCGAGGGCAATGAGGCATCTGGGACCTCAGTGAACGACAGGACCAACACACCACCTCCTTAAACAACGAGATTTAAGGATTGAGAAATAAGCAAAGGAACGACAGAGAAGGAAATAGAGTCAAATCAGGTAGAGAGAGAGAAATAAAGAGAGGGAAAGAAAGATTGGATTAAGAGAGAGCAAAAAAGAGACAGAAAGGAAAAGTAAGAACAAAAACGTTTAAAGTTTAAAATTTGACACTTTTAAAATCTCCAACAACAATTCACTACCTGAAGGAATGAGATTGAACAGTTTAAGCAGTTGTCTTTCTGGGCCAGAGAGGCTGATGGCACTGCATTAACAATTATCATGTTGATAAGAGGTTAATCAGTAGACTCAACTTTCTGTGGCAAGTTTAACAGGCAATTAATGTGTAAATCCAGCAAATTCTTAAAAATAACAGGGAGGCTGAGGGCGAGATGTCATTTCTGCGAAGCTAACGGACGAGCTGCGTAAATCGAACAGCAAGTTCTGGACATTCGCAACTCACGGCGTGTCTCTTAATCCCCTGAACTTGCCGGCCGATTTGCACATTAATGACGGCGTGCGTCGTTAACACACCGTTACTTTTTCAGCAAGTTCCGGCCCGATACCTTTCAGGTAGGGAGTTAAAGTGAGTCCGCTCAACTGTCAGAAGTCAATAGGATTGATGAACTGAAACAAACTCACACTTTTAGTTTCTAAGTCCTACGAGGTCAAAATTTACAGAGGAACTTGAAGTTGATTTCAAATACACAATGAGCAAGTGCTGAACAACAAAATACATAATGCAAGTGTGCAGTTTGAAAAAAATACACACAATCCAATTAGCAGGAAAATAACATTTGTATCTGAGTATCCAGTAATTTCCCACCAATGAACAAATTATTCAAATCATCCATTCTAATTTAGGATCAGAAGTCACCGTCAGCTTAAAAACATAAGAAAAGGAGCAGGAGTAGGCCATATGGCCCCTCGAGCCTGCTCCGCCATTCATGGCTGATCTTCTACCTCAACTCCACTTTCCCGCCCTATCCCCATATCCCTTGATTCCCTCAGTGTCCAAAAATCTATCGATCTCAGTCTCGAATATACTCAATGACTCAGCATCCACAGTCCTCTGGGGGTAGAGTGCCAAAGATTCACAACCCTCTGAGTGAAGACATTTTTCCTCATCTTGGTCCTAAATGGCCGACCCCTTATCTTGAGATTATGACCCCTAGTTCTAGACTCTCCAGCCAGGGGAAACAGCCTCTCAGCCTCTACCCGGTCAAGCCCTCTCAGAATTTTTTACGTTTCAATAAGATCACCTCTCATTCTTCCAAACTCCAGAGAGTATAGACCCATTCTACTCAATCTCTCCTCATAGGTCAACCCTCTCATCCCAGGAATCAATCTAGTGAATCTTTGTTGTATCCCCTTCCTTAGTATATCCTTTCTTAGGTAAGGAGACCAAAACTGTACACAGTACTCCAGGTGTGGTCTCACCAGTGCCCTATATAATTGCAGCAAGACTTCCTTACTCTTATTCTCCAACCCCCTTGCAATAAAGGCTAACATACCATTTGCCTTCCTAATTGCTTGCCGTATCTGCATATTAACTTTCTGTGATTCCTGTACAAGGACGCCCAAATCCCTCTGAACACCAACATTTCTTAGAACATTTCTTTTAAAAAATATTCTGCTTTTCTATTCTTCCCAACAAAGTGGATAATTTCACATTTCCCCATATTATACTCCATCTGCCATCTTCTCGCCCACTCACTTAATCTGTCTGTATCCCTTTGTAGCCTCTTTGCGTCCTCCTCACAGCTTACTTTCCCACCTAGTTTTGTATCGTCAGCAAACTTGGACACGGTACTCTCGGTCCCCTCATCTAAGTCATTGATATATATTGTAAACAGCTGAGGCCCAAGCACTGATCCTTGCGGCACTCCACTAGTTACAGCCTGCCAACTTGAAAATGACCCATTTATTCCTACTCTCTGTTTTCTGTCCATTACCCAATCCTCTATCCATGCTAATATATTACCCCCAATCCCATGAGCCCTAATCTTGTGTAACAGCCTCTTGTGTGGTTCCTTATCCAACGCCTTTGAAAATCCAAATACACTACATCTACTGGTTTCCCCTTTATCTACCCTGCTAGTTACATCCTCAAAAAACTCTAATAAATTTGTCAAACACAATTTCCCTTTCATAAAACCATGTTGACTCTGCCAAATCATATTATGATTTTCTAAGTGCTCCGTTACTACGTCCTTAATAATGGATTCCAGCATTTTCCCGACTACTGATGTCAGGCTAACTGGCCTGTCGTTCCCTGTTTTCTCTCTCCCTCCTTTCTTGAATTGCAGGGTTACATTTGCCACCTTCCAATCCACTGCAGTCGTTCTACAATCTAGGGAATTCTAGAAGATCAAAACCAATGCATCCACTATCTCTGCAGCCACCTCTTTTAGAACCCTAGGATGTAGGCCATCAGGTCCAGGGGATTTGTCGGCTTTTAGTCCCATTAATTTCTCCAGTACTTTTTCTTTGCTAATCATAATTACTTTAAGTTCCTCGTTCTCATTAGACCCTTGGCTCCCCACTATTTCCGATATGTTTATTGTGTCTTCTACTGTGAAGACAGATACAAAATATTTGTTTAACGTCTCTGCCATTTCCTTATTCCCCATTATAATTTCTCCTACCTCTGCCTCTAAGGGACCCACATTTACTTGAGCTAATCTCTTCCTTTTTACTTACTTGTAGGAGCTCTTACAATCGGTTCTTATATTTTTTTGCTAGTTTACTCTCATATTTTATTTTCTCCCTCTTTATCAATTTCTTGGTCATCCTTTGCTGATTTCTAAAACCCTCCCAATCCTCAGACTTACTACTCTTTTTGGCAAATTTGTAAGCCTCTTCTTTTAATCTAATACTTAGAGCAGAGAAGGTTAAGAGGAGATTTGATAGAGGTGTTCAAAATCATGAAGGGTTTAGATAAAAGTAAATAGAGAGAAAGTGTTCCCATTGGCGGAATGGTCGAGAACCAGAGGACACAGATTTAAGGTGATTGGCAAAAGAACCAAAGGCGACATGAGGAAAAACTTTTTTATGCAGCAAGTAGTTATGATCTGGAATGTGCTGCCTGAAAGGGAGGTGGAAACAGATTCAATCGTGGTTTTCAAAAAGGAATTGGATAAATACTTGAAGGGAAAAATTTGCAGGGCCACGGGGAAAGAGCAGGGGAATGGGACTAATTGGATTGCTCTTACAAAGAGCCGGCACGGGCTCAATGGGCCAAATGGCCTTCTTCTGCCTATAACCATTCTATGATTCTAAAATACTATCCATGACTTCTCTAGTTTGCCATGGTTGGATTACTTTTCCCGTAGAGTTTTTATTCCTCAAGGGAATGTATATTTGTTGTAAATTATGAATTATTTCTTTAAATGTTCGCCATTGCTTATCTACTGTCATATCTTTTAATCTAATTTCCCAATCTGCCTTAGCCAATTCGCCCCTCATACCTACATAATTGGCTTTGATTAAATTTAAGACCCTAGTTTCGGACTTAACTACGTCACTCTCAAACTCAACGTGAAATTCTATTGTATTATGATCACTCTTCCCCAGAAGATCCCTTACTATGAGGTTACTGATTAACCCTGTCTCATTACACAATACTAGATCTAAAATAGCCTGTTCCCTAGTTGGTTCCTCGACAATTTGTTCTAGGAAACTGTCTCGGATGCATTCCATGAACTTGTCCTCCAAACTACTTTTGCCAATTTGGTTTGCCCGGTTTATACGAAGATTAAAGTCCCCCACCTTCAAAAATTTGTGTATCTTGAATTGGAAAGGAAATTAAACCAAGGGACCAGGGATGAGGGACTTCAGTTATGTGGAGAGACTGGAGAAGCTAGGGTTGTTCTCCTTAGAGCAGAGAAGGTTAAGGGGAGATTTGATAGAGGTGTTCAAAATCATGAGGGGTTTTGATAGAGTAAATAAGGAGAAACTGTTTCGAGTGGCAGGAGGGTCGATAACCAGAGGACACAGATTTAAGATGATTGGCAAAAGAACCAGAGGGGAGAGGAGACATTTTTTTATGCCGTGAGTTGTAATGATCTGGAATGCATTGCCCGATAGGGTGGAGGAAACAGACTCAGTGGTAACTTTCAAAGGGGAATTGGATAAATACTTGGAGAAAACATTTATAGGGCTATGGGGAAAGAGCAGGGGAGTGGGACTAATTGGATAGCTCTTTCAAAGAGCTGGCACAGGCACGATGGGTCGAATGGCCTCCGCCTGTGCTGGAAGATTCTATGATTTAAAATTTGCCACGAGAGAGTTTGAGGACAATTACTTACCGGCCTCGAGCAGCAACTGGGTGGTCCGGAGGTCGTCAGCCAGGACGGCGTAGTGTAGTGCGGTGCAGCCGCGGAAGCTGGCCCGCGTGTTCAGGCGGTTGCTGAACTCGTCCTCTCGAGTCACCAGCACTGCGGAGAAGAAGGGCGGCAGAATTTGACAAACGCCATTGTAAATATGCCCCCTGTGCGCGCTCCCAAAACAGCCACGGAGGGACTGGAGAAATCTTGACCGCATTATGCAGGCTGACGCTCCCAGTGTCAGTACTGAGGGAATGCTGCACTGTCGGAGGTGACGTCATTCAGGATGAAATGTAAAACCGAGGCCCACGTTTGCCCTCTCCCCAGCGTCCTGCCCAATATTTATCCCTCAACCAACATCACTAAAACAGATAATATGGTAATTGACCTCAATGCTGTTTGTGGGATCTTGCTGTGCACAAATTGGCTGCTGCATTTCCTACATTACAACAGCGACTACACTTCAAAAAGTACTTCATTGGTCGTAAAGAGCTTTGGAACGTCCTGAGGTCGTGAAAGGCCCTGTAGAAATGCAAGTTCTCTCTTTCTCCCCTTCACCTTCTCTGCTCTAAGGAGAACAATCCCAGCTTCTCCACATAACTGAAGCTCCTCATTCCCTGGTACCATTCTGGTAAATCTCCCCCGTGCCCTCTCCCGGGCCTTGACGTCCTAAAATCGGAGGAGCAAATCAGCGTGTTGGGTTGGTGAGGGGGGTCACTGATCCCATGGCACCACCCCAAGGCGTCTCTGCCCAGCTCTTCGCTTCGGCTATGGGTTTTTTTTGTCTGTTGTTATGTATTGCTGTTTATGCGTTTGGTAAGAAGAAATATCTCAAAGAAATCGATTGCCCAACGGTTTTGTTTCGTGCGTGTGTTTTTTTTTAAAATGATTTGCTGGGCGAAGACCCCCTTTTATTTCAGACGAAGAAAGTGTAATGAACAGCAGTTGCCACGGAAGATGAATCTCGGCTACTAGCAGCCTCCGCTATAAAAAGATTAAAATGTTATTATTGGTTTCCCCCATGGTTTGACGTGACAGAGCAGTCATCATTTGTAAAAAATGTCTGTGCATGAGATAACTACAGAAAACTCAATAAAGTGACAGCCCCGAGCTTGTGCATCATCCATCACCAGGGCTGGCTGGAAAATTTCACCTCTTTGTCTCTGCTGCCATCGAAACAGATGCTGGCAATATTTCCGTAACATTTGTACATTAAAGAAAAAAAAACAAAAAGGAGAGGTAGGGGAGGGAGAGGGAGAATAAACAGAAACAATAAATAAATCGTAATCAGGGAAAAGAAAATTAGCGCCAACTATTCTCAGATTTCATTCGCTTAATGAAGGCAGGTATGGGGGAAAAAAATAAAATCTGGAGTTTGGACATGAATTAAACTTATTGGATTTGAACCCAGCTCTTTTTGTTTTAAAACTGGGGCGGCTTCTAATAATAATATTTTTTAAAAAGACCGGCATTCATATCGGGCTTTGTCACGACTATCGCGGATGCCTCTAAAGAGCCTCACGTACAACGAGCTGCTTTGAAGCACCACGTTTGGCAAGTGCGGCATCCATTTTGCGCATGGCAAGATCCCACGAAGAGTGAAGAAAGGAGGAGCGCTGTCAATCTGCTTGTTTGTTTGTTTGGTTTTTTTTAAAAAATGTGCTGGTGTGAGATTAATGTGGAGACCAAAGTCTCCAATATCCTCCCTCCGTGTCTGTACCGAGTTAGCTGATCTCAACCAGGGCTGACAGCTGGAGCCATGCATTCGGGTTATGACGCACACTGGCTCCCAGACTGGCAATGCCTCGATTTTAAAATTCTCATCCTTGTTTTCAAATCCTTCCATGGCCTCGCCCCCTCCCTATTTCTGTAACCTCCTCCAGCCCTACAACCCTCCGAGATCTCTGCGCTCTTCCAATTTTAGCCTCTTGCGCATCCCCGGTTTTAATCGCTCCACCGTTGGCGGCCGTGCCTTCAGCTGCCTCGAGCCTAACCTCTGGAATCCCCCCCCCTAAAACACTGTGTCTCTCTCTCTCCTCCTTAAAACCTACCTCTTTGACCAAGCTTTTGGTCATCTGTCCAAATATCTCCTTATGTGGCTCGGTGTCAAAATTTTGTTTGATAATCGCTCCTGTGAAGCGCCTTGGGACGTTTTACTCTATTAAAGGCGCTATATAGATGCAAGTTGTTGTTGTTATGGGTGAGGGGGTGGGAACGAGAAAAAAAAAATCAACGAGGTCCCCTGTGCCATTGGTCATTGGCAATGTCCAGTGGACGCCGGGCAAGGACAGGGCCGGTTTGGGTGCGACTGTCCGAATCCGCCTGCGACGTATTTCCCTCCACGCTGACAAACATAGTTTACTCCCCCCTCCCTTTCTGAAGATCCGAGCTCATTCGGGGGTACTTCAGTCACCTTCCTCACAGTAGCTCGACCCTACACTGACCCTTCGTCAGGGCCTCCCTGGTGTGTGTTTGTGGCTCAGTACCGCATCAAGATAAGACCTCGCAAGGAAGTAGCTTGCGTCGGGAGATGTGTGATGGTGGTGGGGGGTTGGATAAACGTCAGCTTGCGATCGATTAGTGATTTTTGTTTTTCTGCATTTAAGATAAAGAAAGAACTTGCGTTTCTGTAGCGCCTTTCACGACCTTGGGACGTCCCAATGAGGTACTTTCTGAAGTGTAATCACTGTACGAATCGCGGCAGCCAATTTGCGCACAGCAAGCTCCCACAAACAGCAATGAGATAATGACCAGATAATCTGTTTTAGTGATGTCGATTGAGGGATAAATATTGGCTCAGGACACCGGGGAGAACTCCCTTGCTCTTCTTCGAAATAATGGCTTTCATATCCACCTGAGAGGGCTCGTTTTTTTTTTATTCGTTCATGCGATGTTGGCGTCGCTGGTTTAAGGTCTCACCCGAAAGACAGCACCTCCGGCAGTGCAGCACTCCCTCAGTACTCCACTGGGAGTGTCAGACTAGATTATGTACTCAAGTCTGTGGAGTGGGGCTCGAACCCATGACCTTCTGACTCAGAGGGGAGGAATGACACACTTAAGACAACACTCAATATTGTGACTACAACTGATTGAAGGCTGCGCTTCTCAGCGTCCAGGAGCTGAAGCAAACAAATTTTTCTTTTTGGGATAATTTCGGAATCTTGTAGCGCCTTGCACGGTAACAACGACAAATTGTATTTAATGTAATAAAACGTCCCAAGGCGCTTCGCAGGAGCGTAATCAGATAAGATTTGACACCGAGCCACATACAGAGGTATTAGGACAGATGATCAAAAGCTTGGTCAAAGAGTTCGGTTTTAAGGAGCGATTTAAAGGAGGAGAGAGAGGATGAGAGGCGGAGAGGTTTAGGGAGGGAATTCCAGCACTTAGGGCCTAGGAAGCTGAAGGCAAGGCCGCAAATGGTGGAGTGATGAAAATTGGGGACGTTCAAAAGGCCAGAATGGGAGGAGCGCAGAGATCTCGGAGGGCTGGAGGAGGTTACAGAGATAGGGAGGGGCGAGACCGTGGAGAGATTTGAAAACAGGGATGAGAATTTTAAAATCGAGACGTTGCTGGACCGGAACCAACACAGATCAGCGAGCACTGGGGTGATGGGTGAACGGGACTTGTTGTGAGTTAGAATAGGGGCAGTTGCTTCGTCGCGCAGAGTAACGCAGCCAAACTGCATACCTTCCAGAGAGTGGATGCGTTTCTCCCTCGACGTCTCGTACACGTTGCTGAATCCGTCTCCCAGGTCAGGGTCGGCACCAGCGGCTAACAGAACCGTCACCACACTGTGATCAAAACACGCACAACTGTCACCACACTGTGATCAAAACACACACAACCGTCACCACACTGTGATCAAAACACGCACAACCGTCACCACACTGTGATCAAAACACACACAACCGTCACCACACTGTGATCAAAACACGCACAACCGTCACCACACTGTGATCAAAACACGCACAACCGTCACCACACTGTGATCAAAACACGCACAACCGTCACCACACTGATCAAAACACACACAACCGTCACCACAGTGATCAAAACACACACAACCGTTACCACACTGTGATCAAAACACACACAACCGTCACCACACTGATCAAAACACACACAACCGTCACCACACTGATCAAAGCACACACAACCGTCACCACACTGATCAAAACACACACAACCGTCACCACACTGATCAAAACACACACAACCGTCACCACAGTGATCAAAACACACACAACCGTTACCACACTGTGATCAAAACACACACAACCGTCACCACACTGATCAAAACACACACAACCGTCACCACACTGATCAAAACACGCACAACCGTCACCACACTGATCAAAACACGCACAACCGTCACCACACTGTGATCAAAACACGCACAACCGTCACCACACTGTGATCAAAACACGCACAACCGTCACCACACTGATCAAAACACGCACAACCGTCACCACACTGTGATCAAAACACGCACAACCGTCACCACACTGTGATCAAAACACGCACAACCGTCACCACACTGTGATCAAAACACGCACAACCGTCACCACACTGTGATCAAAACACGCACAACCGTCACCACACTGATCAAAACACGCACAACCGTCACTACACTGATCAAAACACACACAACCGTCACCGAACTGATCAAAACACGCACAACCGTCACCACACTGTGATCAAAACACGCACAACCGTCACCACACTGTGATCAAAACACGCACAACCGTCACCACACTGATCAAAACACGCACAACCGTCACCACACTGTGATCAAAACACACACAACCATCACCACACTGATCAAAACACGCACAACCGTCACCACACTGATCAAAACACGCACAACCGTCACCACACTGATCAAAACACGCACAACCGTCACCACACTGTGATCAAAACACACACAACCGTCACCACACTGATCAAAACACACACAACCGTCACCACACTGATCAAAACACTCACAACCGTCACCACACTGATCAAAACACACACAACCGTCACCACACTGTGATCAAAACACACACAACCGTCACCACATTGTGATCAAAACACGCACAACCATCACCACACTGTGATCAAAACACTCACAACCGTCAGAACACTGATCAAAACACACACAACCGTCACCACACTGTGATCAAAACACACACAACCGTCACCACACTGATCAAAACACACACAACCGTCAGAACACTGATCAAAACACACACAACCGTCACCACACTGATCAAAACACACACAACCGTCACCACACTGTGATCAAAACACGCACAACCGTCACCACACTGATCAAAACACGCACAACCGTCACCACACTGATCAAAACACTCACAACCGTCACCACACTGATCAAAACACGCACAACCGTCACCACACTGATCAAAACACACACAACCGTCACCACACTGATCAAAACACACACAACCGTCACCACACTGTGATCAAAACACGCACAACCGTCACCACACTGATCAAAACACGCACAACCGTCACCACACTGATCAAAACACGCACAACCGTCACCACACTGATCAAAACACGCACAACCGTCACCACACTGATCAAAACACGCACAACCGTCACCACACTGATCAAAACACACACAACCGTCACCACACTGATCAAAACACACACAACCAGAGATGGGATGCCTGTTGTCAACAATCACAACAACAACTTGCATTTATACAGTGCCTTTAACGTCGTAAAAACATCCCAATGCGCTTCACAGGTGCAGAATCAGACAAAATTTGACACCGAGCCACAATAATTAGATATCAGGACAGGTGACCAAAAGCTTGGTTAAAGAGGTAGGTTTTAAGGAGCGTTTTAAAGGAGGAGAGAGAGGCGGAGAGGTTTAGGGAGGGAATTCCAGAGCTTAGGGTCCAGGCAGCTGAAGGCACGGCCGCCAATGGTGGAGCGATTAAAATCGGGGATGCGCAAGAGGCCAGAATTAGAAGAAGGCAGAGATCTCGGAGGGTTGTCGGGCTGGAGGAGGTTACAGAGATAGGGAGGGGCGAGGCCATGGAAGGATTTGAAAACAAAGATCAGAATTTTAAAATCATGGCGTTGCCGGACTGGGAGCAAATGTAGGTCCGCGAGCACAGGGGTGATGGGTGAACGGGACTATTTTATATTCATGACCTTTAGTTTTGGTCTCCTCGACAAGTGGAAACATTTTCTCTACGTCCACCCTATGAAACCCTATCACTATTTTAAAGACTTCTATTAGGTCACCCCTCAGCCTTCTCTTTTCTGCGAAGAAGAGCCCAAGACTGTTCAGCCTTCTTGATAAGGATGTCCTCTCAGTTCTGGTATCACCCTAATAAATCTTTTTTGCACCTTCTCCAGTGCCTCTATAATATGGAGACCAGAACTGTTCACAATACTCCAAGTGTGGTCTCGCCAAGGTTCCATACAAGTTTAACATAACTTCTTTGCTTTTAAATTCTATCCCTCTAGAAGTGAACCCCAGTGCTTGATTTGCTTTTTTTTATGGCCTTATTAACCTGCGTCACTATTTTTAGTGATTTGTGTATCTGTACCCCCAGATCCCTCTGCTCCTCTTCCCCATTTAGACTCTTATTATCCAAGCAGTATGTGGCTTCCTTATTCTTTCTTACAAAATGCACCACCTCACACTTATAAATATGAAATTAATTTGCCAATTACATGCCCCATTCTGCAAGTTTATTAACGTCCTCTTGCATTTTGATGAATTTTTCCATTGTATTAACTACACCCCCCAATTTGGTGGTGTCCGCAAATTTTGAAACTGTACTTCCGATTCCCGAGTCCAAATCATTGATTGTGAATAACAGTGGTCCCAGCACCGGTCCCTGTGGAACACCACTTCCCACCTTTTGCCAGTCTGAGTAGCTAACCTTAACCCCTACTCTCTGTTTTCTGTTTTGTAGCCAGCTTGCGATCCATTCCAGCGGCAAGACAGTAACATCATCGGCAGATGCTTCTTTGTGTAAAGCAGGCACCACAATTAAATTAAAGTGGGGACTGCAGTCCTGTCGGGGGGCCCTGAGAGGGCAGCTGCATAGACGGCAGAGGGAACATGAGGGTTATTTGCAGGGGTGGGGGGGGGGGGGGGCGGTGGGAAGAGAGGGGGGTGGGGAAAGAGAGGGGGGGGGGGAAAGAGAGGGGGGGGGGAAAGAGAGGGGGGGGGGGAAAGAGAGGGGGGGGGGAAAGAGAGGGGGGGGGGAAAGAGAGGGGGGGGGGAAAGAGAGGGGGGGGGGAAAGAGAGGGGGGGGGGAAAGAGAGGGGGGGGGAAAGAGAGGGGGGGGGAAAGAGAGGGGGGGGGGAAAGAGAGGGGGGGGGAAAGAGAGGGGGGGGGAAAGAGAGGGGGGGGGAAAGAGAGGGGGGGGGGAAAGAGAGGGGGGGGGGGAAAGAGAGGGGGGGGGGGGAAAGAGAGGGGGGGGGGGAAAGAGAGGGGGGGGGGGGAAAGAGAGGGGGGGGGGAAAGAGAGGGGGGGGGAAAGAGAGGGGGGGGGAAAGAGAGGGGGGGGGAAAAGAGAGGGGGGGGGAAAAGAGAGGGGGGGGGAAAAGAGAGGGGGGGGGGGGGAGAGGGAGGGGGGAGGGGGGGGGGGGGGGGGGGGGGGGAGGGGAGGGGGGGGGGGGGGGGGGGGAGGGAGGGGGGGGGAGGGGGGGGGGGGGGGGGAAAGAGAGGGGGGGGAAAGAGAGGGGGGGGGAAAGAGAGGGGGGGGAAAAGAGAGGGGGGGGGAAAGAGAGGGGGGGGAAAAGAGAGGGGGGGGGAAAGAGAGGGGGGGGAAAGAGAGGGGGGGGGGAAAGAGAGGGGGGGGGAAAGAGAGGGGGGGAAAGAGAGGGGGGGGGAAAGAGAGGGGGGGGGAAAGAGAGGGGGGGGGAAAGAGAGGGGGGGGGGGAAAGAGAGGGGGGGGGAAAGAGAGGGGGGGGGAAAGAGAGGGGGGGGGAAAGAGAGGGGGGGGGAAAGAGAGGGGGGGGGAAAGAGAGGGGGGGGGGAAAGAGAGGGGGGGAAAGAGAGGGGGGGGAAAGAGAGGGGGGGGAAAGAGAGGGGGGGGAAAGAGAGGGGGGGGAAAGAGAGGGGGGGGGAAAGAGAGGGGGGAAGAGAGGGGGGGGAAGAGAGGGGGGGGAAGAGAGGGGGGGAAGAGAGGGGGGGGAAGAGAGGGGGGGGAAGAGAGGGGGGGGAAGAGAGGGGGGGGAAGGGAGGGGGGGGGGAAGAGAGGGGGGGGAAGAGAGGGGGGGGAAGAGAGGGGGGGGAAGAGAGGGAGGGGAAGAGAGGGGGGGAAGAGAGGGGGGGGAGGAGAGGGGGGGAGGAGAGGGGGGGAGGAGAGGGGGGGGAGGAGAGGGGGGGGGAAAGAGGGGGAGTCAAGGGGACTGATGGGTCGGGAAGGGAGGGAGAATCTGCACAGGTTCTGAATAACCACAACGATGTCATCTTCTCAAGGGCAACCAGGAGAGGGAGAGGGAGAGAGTAAGAGACAGGGCGAGAGGGCGAGAAAGAGAAATCAAACGAGACAGAGAGAGAGCGCGAGCAAACGAGAGTCACAGTGAGAGAGAGTAAGAATGAGATAGAGTAAGAATGAGAGAGAGCGCACAGGAGAGAGCGAACGAGAGAGAGCAGCAACGAGAGCAAGAGATGGGGAGAGTGAGTAAACGAGAGACAGAGTGAACGACAGAGACAGCGAACAGAGAGAAAAAGAGAGGGAGAGCGCGAGCGAAGGAGAGAAAGAGCGAGCGAAGGAGAGAAAGAGCGAGCGAAGGAGAGAAAGAGCGAGAGCGAGCAAGAGATAAAGAGTGAAAGAGAGGGGGAGCCAATGAGAAAGATAGAGAAATAACAAAAGGGAGAACGAGGGGTGCGGGGACGCGAGGGACTGGAGGGGGGGTGGAGGACCCAAGGTGGGGGGGGGCGAGGGATGGGAGGGGAAGGAGAATTGATCTTAAGCAGGAGGAACAAGGTCGTTGTGTGTGGTGAGCCAGGGAGATTGCTGCTCCCTGTGGGAACGGCTGGACGCACACAAACTTGTTCTTTCTTACAGACTGCGTTTCAAATGAGAGAACTATGCAATGATCCTAACGGTTCATTCTCGGGATGTGCACGTCGCTGGCAAGGCCGGCATTTATTGCCCATCCCTAGCTGCCCTGAGAAGATGGCGGTGGGCCTTCTTCTTGAACCCCTGGTAGCAATTTGATACAACCGAGGGACTTGCTAGGCCACTTCAGAGGGAAGTTAAGAGTCAACTAAGTGTGGGGACTGGAGTCACGTATAGGCCCAGACCGGGTAAGGACGGCAGGTTTCCTTCCCTAAAGGGACATCAGTGAGCCAGTTGGGTTTTTACGACAAACCGACAGCCCCATGGTCGCTTTTACTGATCCTGATATTTCCAGATTTCTTTTTTAAACTGAATCGAAATTCTCAAACTGCCAATGGTGGGATCTGAACTCATGTCCTCTGGATTATTAGTCCAGTAACATAGCCAACTGCAACTACCGTACCCGTGTAAGGTGGTGTCACTCGGGGAAAGGGATTAATCGCTGACAAATAAAGTTCTGACGATGGGTGCACAGCTGAAACATTAACCTGCCTCTTGCTGTGTATTTCCATCATTTTCCAGCGTTCTATTGCAGATTTCTAACAACTGTAGATTTTGCCTTTTGTATTAAAGAAACACAGCCCGATTATATTTTGTGCATTTTTTTTGTTTCTCCATCGGTTTATGTTCCAAGTTAAAAAAAAATATATATATATAAATATATACACAGGCACTGATCCTGACCCGACGAGGGGATTAGTGCAACGATGGGTACTGAGATAAACTCGAGGCTTTCCCCTCAATCCTTTGCCCTCAAACCTGCCGCATTCCAACAGCCAGATGCAAGAGTGGACAACAGTCACACTTCACTGCTGCTCATTGTGTGAAAAAGAGACCAAAAGACGTTTTTTTTTTATCCGCTCAGCCTCGACTTTTCTCTCTGGCTCTTTCCATCTCTCTCGAATCGCAAACAGACTCGCTCGGACTTCAAAGCGACACGAACAGGGACGTCTCCCCGGTGAGGCCCACGAACCCCTCCCACCGCAGCCCCCCACCCCCGCCTTTTTACAACTGGGAGCCATCAAAGGCTGGTTTCTGAAGAGGTTACACACACACACACACACACACACTCAGAGAGATAGCGACTGAAGGACATCAAAAAAAAACAAATAAAATAAATAAGAGAAGTGGAGACGTTTCCCACCGCACAGGGACTGGGTGCACGTGCTCGCACTGCGTCAGCCCAGAGTGGACACAGCCGCTTTTGTCTCCCAGTCTGGCGCTGCTCTTGTTCTGAATCACTAAAGCCTTTCGCTTATGAACTGGAGACAGTGAGGGTGGGTTTCTTTTTTTTCCAGGGTCAGCGAGACTTGAAAGCAAGTTTGCGCAGAGGCTCACAATTCAAAATTGGATTTCAGTGTAGAAACAGATCGGGGTCCCCGCCTTCCTCCGCCCCCCACCTCCCCGCCCTCTTGTTAAGTCAGAACCCACGGCACTCGGAGAAAACTGTCCTCTGCCACCCACCCACCCCCCCCTCACCGATGCATGCATAAGCGTGTGAAGAGCACACAGCCTGAGTCTGCAGTCCGTCTCCTTTCATTCATCCTCCCTAATCAACAGTGATCCAGTTTCTTTTAAAAAGCCACATAAGAACATAAGAAATAGGAGCAGGACTAGGCCAATCGGCCCCTCGAGCCTGCTCTGCCATTCAATAAGATCATGGCTGATCTGATCCTAACCTCAAATTTAAATTCATGTCCAATTTCCTGCCCGCTCCCCGTAACCCCTAATTCCCTTTACTTCTAGGAAACTGTCTATTTCTGTTTTAAATTTATTTAATGATGTAGCTTCCACAGCTTCCTGGAACAAGGAGGAGGCCATTCAGCCCCTCGAGCCTGTACCTCCATTCAATGAGACCATGGCTGATCTGTATCCTAACTCCATCCACCCGCTTTGACTCCATATTCCTTAATACCCTCGGCTAGCAAAAATCTATCGATCTCAGATTTAAAATTATTAATTGAGCTAGCATCTACTGCTTTTTGTGGGAGTGAGTTCCACACTTCTACCACCCTTTGCGTGAAGAAGTGTTTCCTAACTTCTTTCCAGAACGGCCTGGCTCTGATTTTAAGGTTATATCCCCTTGTCCGAGACTCCCCCACCAGCAGAAAAAGTTTCTCTTTATCTACCCAATCAATTCCTTTCAGTATCCTAAAAACCTCAATCAAATCACCCCCTTCACCGCCTATATTCCAGGGAATACAAGCCTAGTTTATGTAATCTCTCCCCATAATCTAACCCTTGGAGCCCTGGTAACATTCTGGTGAATCTGCGCTGCACTCCTTCCGAGGCCAATTTATCCTTTCTAAGGTGCGGTGCCCAGAACCGTACACAGTGCTCCAGATGTGGTCTAACCAGGGCTTTGTACAGCTGGAGCAAAACCTCCTCCCCTTTATATTCTACCTCTCTAGACACAAAAGCTAACATTCCATTAGTCTTTTTGATTATTTTTTATACCTGACCACTACATTTTAGTGATCTGTGTGCATGGACCCCTAAATCTCTTTGGACCTCCACTGTTTCTAGCTTTTCACCATTTAAAAAATACTCGGTTCGATCCTTTTTTGGTCCAAAATGGATGATCTCACACTTGTCTGCGTTGAAATCCATCTGCCAGTTTTGCCCACTCAGGTAATCTATCAATGTCTCTGTAATTTTATGCTCCCATCTACACTATTTACTATGCCACCAATCTTTGCGTCATTGGCAAACTTGGATAAATGGCTCTCTATTGTGTTATCTAAGTCATCAAGAAACATTGAGAGATGCAGCAAGGTGTAAGGGTTTAGGGACAGAGTTCCAGAGGTTGGGCTGAAGCAGCTGAAGGCAGAGTGGAGAGACGGCACACGAGGGAGGTGGGGTTGGAAGAGCGGCCAACAATGCTGGAGGAAGTTGCAGAGATAATGAGGAGCAAGGTCGAGAAGGGACCAGTAGGCAAGGAAAAAGATTTTAAATTCAATGTGTCAGGGGACAGGGAGCCAATAACCTCCGGCCATGGATGAGTCAAACTTACTGCAGGAAGCAGGTGAGAGTGTTTTGGACTGGTTGGGGTTTAGGCCGGACTGTAACCCGGGAGGCTGGTACAGGCAAGTGTTGGGAGAACTCGAACTTACTGATCCCATCAGTCAGAATTCAGTCATCACGTGAAGATGAAGAAGAATTAGCCAATTCCTTATGGAAACGGGCAACAAAAGCAGGTACAGGTTCAAGAGGAGGCATTGGAGAGTGGTCAAACTGGGCTTGTACAGTGATTCACCAACACTGCCACCCTCCCATCACCAGCCGACTCTCCAGACTGGTGTCTCCTGTTACGAGGAGCAATGGAAGTGAAGATCTGAAGTAACACCGTGCAGGAGTGCACCTAGATCAGGGTCAGCATGATCCGTATCGAGTACTCTGACTGAAACTGGCACGTTAGTGACCGATTTTGCTCTTTAATGAATGGCAACCTGAGACAATTCCATGAATGGGGACCGGGGGGCGATTTTATGCACGGCGACCGGGGGGCGATTTTAAGCACGGCGACCGGGGATGATTTTATGAAAGGTTACCTGGGATGATTTTATGAATAGGACTGTGGGACAATCTTGTGATTGGGAGCCTGGAGTGATTTTATAAATGGGGACCTGCCTTCGTTCTTAGTGGTCAGAGGGATATAATGATCATGTGCACTATTTGCCAAACTGATCACTACATCGAGATTCCACTGCACTGTACCTAGAATCAGAGCCTACTGTTTCAGCACAGAGAGGATTTCACAGTTTACTCGTTCACCTGAAATCTGTACTAGAAGATCACGCACACTTATTTCTGTGCTTTGGAAGCCAAGAGACTGAGTGAAATCTGCACCCCTCAGAAAATCGGAGCGTCACTTTGATGGCGAGATTTGAACTCAAGTTCGCTGGATTATAACAACAACTTGCATTTATATAGCGCCTTTAACGTAGTAAAACATCCCAAGGCGCTTCACTAGAGCGATTATCAAACAAAATTTGACACCGAGCCACATAATTATTAAGACAGGTGACCAAAAGCTTGGTCAAAGCTGGTTTTAAGGAGTGTCTTAAAGGAGAGAGAGGTAGAGAGATTTGGGGAGGGAATTCCAGAGCTTAGGGCCGAGGCAGCTGAAGGCACGGCCGCCAATGGTGGAGCGATGGAAATCGGGGATGCGCAAGAGGTCAAAATTGGAGGAGCGCAGAGATCTCGGAGGGCTGTAGGGCTGGAGGAGGGTTACAGAGATAGGGAGGGGGCGAGGCCATGGAGGGATTTGAAAACAAGGATGAGAATTTTAAAATGGAGGCGTTGCCGGACCGGGAGCCAATTTGGTCAGCGAGCACAGGGGGTGATGGGTGAACGGAACTTTCTAGTCCAGTAACACAACCATTACACTACTGTACCCAATTTGCGGGCCTGGAGCTTAGGGAAGGGCTGCTCCCAGCACTTTTTGCCTCAGTAGCGGATAAACCATCGATCGAGACACCGCTAGTACCAGCAGCGCGAGGTAGATTAACGGGGACAGACAGAGGACGGGGAGTTACACTTTCCACAAGGTTCCGTGCCGCACACCTAGGAGGCCCAGGAAGGCACCCCCGGACCGGGGTGGGGTGGGGTGGGGTGGGGTGGGGGGGCGGGAAGGAGATCGGCAGATCCTACCTGTGGTTCTTGTTCATGGCTGCGACCATCAGTGGGGTCCAACCCAGCTTGTGCCGATGTGAGGTGGGGACACCACTGGACAGCAACCTGCAGGAAAGGCAATGCAGCGAGGTCAGTGCGGTAACGTGAGCACAACTAAATTACCCAGGCCCTTCCCCACCAACCCCTTTCACCAATGGACACGACTCCGTTACCCTACTGGTTACGTTACTGGACAAGAAATCCAGACACCGTAAGAACAAATCCCACCACTGAATCATACAGTATGGCCATTCGGCCCATCGTGTCTGAGCCGGCCCTTTGAAAGAGCTATCCAATTAGTCCCACCCCCTGCTCTTTCCCCGTAGCCCTGAAAATTTTCTCCCCTTCAAGTGTTTATCCAATTCCCTTTTGAAAGTTATTATTGAATCTGCTTCCACCGCCCTTTCAGGCAGCGCATTCCAGATCAGAACAACTCGCTGCGTAAAAAAATTCTCCTCATCTCCCCTTCTGGTTCTTTTGCCGATCATCTTAAATCTGTGTCCGCTGGTTACCGACCCTCCTGCCACTGGAAACAGTTTCTCCTTATTCACTCTATCAAAACCCCTCATGATTTTGAACACCTGTATTGTTCTCAAACGTGGCAGTGACCATGAAGCTGTCGGATTGTTGTAAAAACCCAACTGGTTCATTGATGCCCTTTAGGGAAGGAAACCTGCCGTCCTTACCCGGTCTGGGCCTATAGGTGACTCCAATCCCCACACCAACGTGGTTGACTCCTAACTGCCCTCTGAAGTGGCCGAGCGAGACACTCCGTTGTACCAGGGGCAACTAAGGATGGGCAATAAATGGCGGTCTTGCCAGCAACGCCCACATCCCGAGAATGGATTAAAAAAAATAAGACATTTTTAAAAAATCAATTTGTGCAGCATCTCCTACAAATGAAATCTTAAAAAAAAACTATACAAATAACTAATTGATGGCCGGGAGCTGCACGGTTACTTATAACAGCAAGAGAGTGGGATGGGGAGCAGGCGTACTGGAGGCAGGCACGGGGACACGGACGGCCAACGATTCAGTGAGAAAAATGGTTAACAATCCGGAAAGGTGACAAGCAGCAGATTCCCTAAACGCAAACCATTGGTGGCGGGACACAAGAGGCGAGACTAGGTCAGTCCCGATGGCACACACACGCCTGCAGCCAGGTCCCGCACGAGGATCAAAGAAGAAAGACGGAGGAACAGGAAGCTCCAGAAGAGGAAAGGGACAGCAGGATACGGGCTGCTGAGATGGAGCAGGCCCCCCCGCGACAGCACTGGTAGACAGGAACAACAACAACCACCTGCGTTTATATAGCACCTTTGAAGTAGTAAAAGGCGCTTCACTGGAGCGATTATCAGACAAAAAATTGACACCGAGGTTACAGAGATCGGGAGGAGTCAGAGGAGATTTACTAGAATGGTACCAGGGATGAGGGACTTCAGTTATGTGGAGAGACTGGAGAAGCTGGGATTGTTCTCCTTAGAGCAGAGAAGGTTAAGAGGAGATTTAATAGAGGTATTCAAAATCATGAAGGGTTTGGATAGAGTAAATAAAGAGAAACTGTTTCCAGTGGCAGGAGGGTCGGTAACCAGAGGACACAGATTTAAGGTGATTGGCAAAAGAGCCAGAGGCAACACGAGGAAACATTTTTTTTACGTGGCAAGTTGTTATGATCTGGAATGCGCTGCCTAAAAGGGCGGTGGAAGCAGATTCAATAGTAACCTTCAAAAGGGAATTGGATAAATACTTGAAGGGAAAATATCTGCAGGGCTATGGGGAAAGAGCGGGGGAGTGGGACTAATTGGACAGCTCTTTCAAAGGGACACAGGCACGATGGGCCGAATGGCCTCCTCCTGTGCCTCACCTACTATGACACCTAACAGCTGTGTTAGACTAGTGGAGGTGGCTGGTTACCTGTGATGTTGACAGAGCCTCCCACACCAGACACAGATGGAGTCCATCTGTCCAATGCTGCAGACTCTGTTGTGTTAAGTGATACTGTTACATTCAGTAGGAAGCCATCTATTGGAGTCACAGATCTAATCCCCCACCCCATACATCTGGCATATCCTATTGAAATAACTTGAAAGTATATAACACACACACACACAAACTCACCAGTGTGATACCGGGACATAGAGGGTTAAGTTATGGGGACAGGTTGTATAAACTTGGTTTGTATTCCCTCGAGTTCAGAAGATTGAAGGGTGATCTAATCGAGGTTTAAAATGATAAAGCGATTCGATAGGGTGGAGAGAAACTATTTCCTCAGGTGGGGGAATCGAAAGCAAGGGGCACAACCTTAAAATTACAGTCAGGCCTGGCCTCGTAATTTAACCCTTTTAGCCCCGGTGTCATTCTGGTGAATCCGCGCTGCGCCCCCTCCGAGGGCAGATACATCCTTCCCGAGGTGCGGGGCCCAGAACTGAACGCAGACTCCGGATGGGGTCTGAGCAGAGCTTTAAACACCTGAAGCATCACTTTGCCCCCTTTGTATACCAGGCCCCCTGAGATAAAGGCCAACATCCCATTACCCTTTTCCAGTTGAATTTTTTGCACCTCTCCAGCCCCCTACCTCCCCGACACTGACACATTGGCTGACCGAGGCCGGGGATGGTCTGGACATCGGTGGGGGGGGGGGGGGGGGGGGGAGGGCCTATTGGGGAGAGGATTTGCTGTAAGATCAGCGAACGGCGATGTTTGATCAGAGGAATCTGCGGCTGATTGGCAAACCAGTGGGAACCCAGGCTGCCATGCGCGCACGGGCAGGAGCTCAGCCGCGATAGCCGCACACGGTGAAATAACCTGACGACACTCGGGTGTTTAGCGCAGCGAGTGAAGGGTGGGTGAAGTACTGGGGTGAGGGGGGGCTGGTGCCTGTGAAACTGGCACCGGATCGAGAGGCAGCGTCTTCAGGGGAGGGAACTTGTATTTTAAAATACTGAATGACGAGGCAGTAGCACTCTCTCTCTCTCACCTCGGAGTCAGGAGGTCGAGGGTTCAAACTCCTCTCCAGAGGCTTGAGCACAAAATCTATGTCGACACTCCCAGTGCAGTACTGAGGGACTGCTGCACTGTTGGAGGTGCCGTCTTTCCGATGAGTCGTTAAACCGAGGCCTGGCCTCCCCTCTCAGGTGGATTTAAAGATCCCATGGCACTATTTCGAAGAAGGGCAGAGGAGTTCTCCCCGGTGTCCTGGGGCCAATATTTATCCCTCAACCAACATCGCAAAAACAGATGATCTGGTCACTATCACGTTGCTGTTTGTGGGATCTTGCTGTGCGCAAACTGGCTGCTGCGTTTCCTACATTACAACAGTGACTACACTTCAAAAAAAAAGTACTTCATTGGCTGAAAAGCGCTTTGGGACGTCCTGAGATCGTGATATAAATGGGAGTTCTTATTTCTTTCAGACAGATTTCGGAAGCACTTCTTCACACGAAGGGGGGTGGGAATCTGGAACTCTCTCCCCCCAAAGAGCTGTTGAGGCTGGGGGTCAACTGAAAATTTCAAAACGGAGATTGATCGATTTTTGTTGGGTGAGGGTTATTAAGGGTTACGGAACCACGGCGGGGTTAAGATACAGATCAGCCAATGAATGGCGGAGCAGGCTCGAGGGGCTGAATGGCCTCCTTATGTTCCTATGTCGCTAGAAAAATAATACATTTTAAACACATAAAACGTCGGTCACCCAGCTCCCCTTTTCACTTCAATTTTTAAACCACACAAGCCCGCTTGCAAAGTTCGGCACGATCTCCTGCCAGATGTCTCCTCTACAACACTTAGCCTCGTCCTTGCCCAGTGTTCTGGGTGAGCGGCCGCGAGACGTCAGTCTGAAACCCACAAGTGCCAGAGGCTATGTTTGAGTTTGGGCTCAGCATGTCCCCTGCCCTCCCCCAGCTCGGAGCACGCTCTGTTTGTCACCCTCAACAGGTGGGTCTCCAGAAACAGAGAAAGACGAGAAACTTGAACTTTTTTTTTCTCTCGTCTCCCCCCCGCCAACTCCCCCTCCCCGTCCCACCACCTCCCCCCCCACCCCAAATCTCTCCGCCCAACAATAGGGAGACTGTCGCTATCTGATTGAAGCCCCGATACCAAACAGTGGCAGTGCAATCTGTTACTGTTTAAAAGGCCGTCCGCTCCCGGACCCTTTTATCACAATGCCTGCGTTTGTGTGAGCTCTGTTTAACCTACAGCTTTCAGAGCATTAAGCTGACATTACTGGGGCACCGGGTCAGGTACTGTGAGCTGGTCACCACTTAACAGTCCCCACACAACACCCCTCTCGCCCCTGCCAGATAGTGACCAACACATTACATTCAGCCCTGCAAAGTACACAGACAACAGAGGGCAACAGTGCTTTACACAGGCAAAGTATATATTGGACAGCTAGTCCAATGGCTCAGTTATTCCATGCACTGCCTGGTGTGGTACAGAGACAGAGAACAACAACTTGCATTTATATAGCGCCTTTAACATAGGAAAACATCCCAGGAGCGTAGGGGAAAACGGAGGCCGAGTCAAAGGAGGAGGTGTTCGGAGGGGTGACAAAAGGCTTCATCAAACAGGTGGGTTTTAAGGAGCGACTTAAAAGGAGGAGAGAGAGGCGGAGAGGTTTAGGGAGGGAATTCCAGAGCTTAGGGCCCGGGCAGCTGAAGGCACGGCCGCCAATGGTGGAGCGATTGAAATCGGGGACGTGCAAGAGGCCAGAATTGGAGGAGCGCAGAGATCTCGGAGGGTTGTAGGGCTGGAGGGGGTTACAGAGATAGGGAGAGGGGGGCGAGGGCCATTGAGGGATTTGAACACGAGGATGAGGATTTTAAAATCGAGGCATTGCCGGACCGGGAGCCAGTGTAGGTCAGAGAGCACAGGGGGCGATGGGTGAACGGGACTTGGTGCGAGTTAGGATACGGGGGCAGCAGAGTTTTGGGTGAGCTCAAGTTTATGGAGGGTGGAAGGTGGGAGGCCGGCCAGGAGAGCAGTGGGGAACTGGAGGAGTTTGCAGAGGCGGGTTGGGGTGAGGCCATGGGGGGAAAGGAGGATGAGAACAAGGATATTAAATTTAATGCATCATAATCTGCAGGAAATGGGAGGGAGGGGTGAAATCTGGAGTGAGAGGGGGGTGAGGAAGTGATATTAAGCAATCGTTGAGCTAATGAAGTACTTTTGAAGTGTCGTCACTGTTGTAATGTAGGAAACGCGGCAGACAATTAGTGCACAGCAAGATCCCACAAACAGCAATGATACAAATGACCAGATAATCTGTTTTTTTTTTCAGTGATGTTGGTTGAGGGGTAAATATTGGCCCCAGGACACCGGGGAGAACTCCCCCCTGCTCTTCTTCGAAATAGTGGCCGTGGGATCTTTTAGGTCCACCTGAGAGGGCAGACGGGGCCTCGGTTTAACGTCTCACCCGGTAGAACAGGAGTTGGTTAAGAGGCAGACGGGGCCTCATTCCCACAAGTAAAGGAGGTGCAGTTAAAGTGGGAGTTCCTTGGATATGGAGAGAAATTCAAATGAAAACAGGCAGCGGAGAAATCCAGAGTTAACAATACAAACTAAAATCAACAGAGAAAAACATAGAGGGGAAGCAAAAAATACCAGAAGGCTGAGGGCAGTGTGAATAAAGACTAACAGAGAACAACAGGCAATAATAAAGGATTTTATAAACACATTAACAGTAAAAGGGCAGTTAAAGGAAGGGCAGGGCCGGTTAGAAATTAAGAAGGCAACTGATGAAAGATCAGAGCCCAATGCATGAATCCCACGGCCGCTATTTCAAAGAAGAGCAGGGGGAGTTCCCTCCGGTGTCCTGGGGCCAATATTTATCCCTCAACCAACATCACTAAAAAACAGATTATCTGGTCATTTATCACATTGCTGTTTGTGGGATCTTGCTGTGCGCAAATTGGCTGCTGCGTTTCCTACATTACAACAGTGACTACACTTCACAAATGTACTTCATTGGCTGTGAAGCCCTTTGGGACGTCCTGAGGTCGTGAAAGGCGCTATATAAATGCAAGTTCTTTCTTTCTCTGGAGTGGCCACTCAGTTGTGTCAAAATGCTACCAGCGGTTCAAGAAGGCGGCGGCCCACCACCCCCTTCTCAAGGGGGCAACAGGGGATGGGCAATAAATGCCGGCCTTGCCAGCGACGCCCACATCCCCGAGAATGAATAGAAGAGCTGTGAAGCCGCCCACAGTTGAATAGACCGCCGACACTCGCTGTTGGCTCGCGCAATGAAGAGTGGGCACTCGGGGGAGGGCATTGGGAGGCCTGGCTAATTGGGAGAGAAAATTGGGATTAGGGAAAGGAACGACGCAGGAGCAGAGTAAGACTCCACGGAATCTTCCTCTCCTTCAGCGCAGGGGCCGCCGCCACCTGGTGGTAGAGGGAAGGTAGGACGAGCACTGCTGAGACTTTCAAACCAACTCCAACAACGAGAGACAGAGCGAGACAGAGAGAGATAAAGGGAAAAGAGAGAGAGGAACATGGAGATAGAGGAAAGCAGGCAGAGAAAGGAAAGTGAGTGAGAAAGGAAAGCAGGGAGCTACAGACAGTAAAGGGTAAGCAGAGTGAGCATGTGAGAGACAAAGCGAGACAGACAATCAAAAATAAATAAGAACATTTAAAATTTGTTGCAAGATTAAAAGATAAATATTAAATTGAAACCTGTGTAGAACAAATCTGATGGATTTTAAGAAGCCAAAAATGCTGAGAAATCTGTTTTCAAGTGGGGCCCAGTTTCCATGTCTGTGTACCCAGGATCGCGTCCAGTGCCATCGGTGTACCCAGGATCGCGTCCAGTGCCATCGGTGTACACAGGACCGCGTACAGCGCCATCGGTGTACACAGGACCGCGTACAGCGCCATCGGTGTACACAGGACCGCGTACAGCGCCATCGGTGTACACAGGACCGCGTACAGCGCCATCGGTGTACACAGGACCGCGTACAGCGCCATCGGTGTACACAGGACCGGGGTGGGGGAGGAGAGGGAGAAAAAGATAAAGGAAAGAGAAAGAAAACAGAGAGAGAAAGAGAAAGGAGAGAAAGAGAAAGAAGAAAAAGAAAGGAGATAGACAGAGAGGTGTATGTGTGAGTGTATGAGTGTGTACATGAGTGTATGAGCATGAGAGTATGTGTGTGTGTGTGAGAGTGAGTGAGTGAGTGAGTGTGTACATGAGTGTGTGAGTATATGTGAGTGTGAGTGAGTGTATGGGGTCGCAGGGCCACCTGCTGGTGACGCTCGGATCCTAAGTTGCATCGTCACTGACAGAGCCGGATCAGTGCGGGGGCCGGATCCCCGACAGGTCTGGAGTTTGGGACGGTCTGAAGGAAGCTGCCTGCACGATCAAAGAGGCGACACGGGCCGGGACTGGACGAGAGCAGCTCCCAAACACCTGGTGAAGGTGCAGCTCGTCCCTCTCGAGATTAGGGGGCAAGCAAGAAGAAAATGAAGAAATAGCTCCCCCCCGACGGCTTGGCTGGTGATTGCTGTACACAGTGAGCCAAACCAGCAATATCCCAGGTTCCATCTGCTCACATGATCTCAGCTGAACTGGCAAGAGGGGCTGTACAAGTGACCGCTCCCTATCTCTGTAACCTCCTCCAGCTCTACAACCCTCCGAGATCTCTGCGCTCCTCCAATTCTGGCCTCTTGCGCATCCCCCGATTTTAATCGCTCCACCATTGGCGGCCGTGCCTTCAGCTGCCTCGGCCCTAAGCTCTGGAATTCCCTCCCTAAACCTCTCCGCCTCTCTCTCTGCTCCTTTAAGACGCTCCTTAAAACCCACCCGTTTGATGAAGTTTTTGGTCACCTGTCCTAATATCTCCTTCTGTGCCTCGGTGTCAAATATTGTCTGATTGCACTTCTGTGAAGCGCCTTGAGACGTTTTTACTGCGTTAAAGGCTCTATATAAATGCAAGTTGTTGTTGCTGTTCTGATTGAACAGGTAAATGAGCAGTATTCGGTAGGATCAGTAATTGCAATCTCTTCGCCACTCTCTCAACATCGTAAACAATCTCCTAATCCAGAACTGCTTCTTGCAATAGTTTCTCGCACGTTACGTAACCCAGGATACCAGGCGGCGCCCAAATCTCCACCCTCCTCGGACGGAGGGCGAGAGGTCAACTCCGAGACGCCCCAGCTGTCCGTCTCGCAGCCCTGACCCTCGGCTCCGCCTCACACACCGCTGGCAATCAAAGCCTCGACACCAAAAATTGAGAACAACTTGCATTTATATAGCGCCTTTAACGTAGTAAAACGTCCCAAGGCCCCTCAGAGCAGCGATTATCAAACAAAATTTGACACCGACCAAAAGCTTGGTCAAAGGGGTGGATTTTAAGGAGCATCTTAAAGGAGGAGAGAGAGAGGCGGAGAGGTTTAGGGAGGGAATTCCAGACCTTAGGGCCGAGGCAGCTGAAGGCACGGCCGCCAATGGTGGAGTGATTAAAATCGGGGATGTGCAAGAGGCCAGAATTGGAGGCGCGCAGAGATCTCGGAGGGTTGTAGGGCTGGAGGAGGTTACAGGGATAGGGAGGGGGCGAGGGTCATGGAGGGATTTGAACATGAGGATAAGAATTTTAAAATCGAGGTGTTCCCGGACCGGGAGCCGATGTGGGTCAGCGAACACAGGGGGTGATGGGTGAACGGGACTTGGTGCGAGTTAGGATTGAGTATAGGTCGGTATTTGGAGGTGTGGTGTTACGGAACCCCGTCCCGCGCACTCTGCCTACCTGCTGACCTCGGATACGTTGCTCAATCGGGCAGCTTCCAGCAGGGCTTGACCTGGGAATAAAGCAACAGAGAGTCGGTCACACGGCAAAGTAACAGGACCGTACCCAGCGGTGACAGACACAAAAAGACCGAGGTCCACCTGGCTCGCCTCCCACCATCCTGGGGGGGGGTCCCAAGATACAACGATAATGGAGCTGTTGACTAATCAGAGCAACCAATCTCCAACAACAGTCCCAGACATGAGGCGAGGAAAACCCCCAGTGGTGGAGAGCTTTGGGAACCATAGGTCCAAAGTCATCTGTTCTCCCGAGCCTCCTACACTCACCACACGTCATGTCTCGAATTACTCGTACACTGTTCCCAAAATGTTGGTTTCAGAAAGAAATCTCTCAAATTTGCATTTGGATAAATGGTAACTGCTTCCACCGTCTCCCCAGGGAGCCTGTTCCACGGATTGATCACTTGCTCACAGCACGCAAGGCGGCCATTCGGCCCATCGCCTCTGTGCCAGCTATCTGAAAGAGCTATCCCCTTTGTCCCTCCCATTCCCCTGCACTTTCCCCAAAACCCGTTTTAGCTTTTTTCTGTTCAAATATTTATCCACTTCCTATTTTGGATTCTGTTTCCACCACAGTTTCTGGTTGAACATTCCATCCCGTAAAAGCCTTCTGCATGAAAATAGTTCCTCTGAGCTCTCCCCTTTGTTCTTTTGTGATCTGAGCTCAGATTTAAACCCTCGAGATCCTCACCAACCACTGGAAATAACTTTTCTCTATTTGCATTATATACATCTCAGAATTTTAAGCACCTCAGCCCGATCGCCCCTTAACCTTTGTTCTAAGGAGTCCCAGTTTATAGAAACATAGGAACAGGAGTAGGCCATTCAGCCCCTCGAACCTGTTCTACTATTTATGGCTGATCTGTACCTTAAGTCCATTTACCTGCCTTTGTTCCATGTCCCTTGATATCCTTACCTAATCTATCTATTGATCTCAGTCTTGTTCCAATTGACCCCCAGCATCCAGAAGAGAGTTCCAGAAATCCGCTAATCTTTGTGTGAAGAAGTGTTTCCTGATTTCACTCCTGAACGGCCTGGCTCTAATTTTAAGGTTAAGCCTCCTTGTTCTGGATTCCCCCCACCAGAACAAATAGTTTCTCTGTATCTACCCTATCAAATCCCTTTTATCGTTGTAAACGCCTCGATTAGATCACACCGTAATCTTCTATATTCAAGGGAGTACAAGCTTACAGTCACTTACAGTCCTCTTCACAGTTAACAACACTCCCACAAGTGTTTTCCACAAAGCTTGATAAAGTACATCCTATACTCAAGTACAGATCCTTTATACAGTCCCAACAACAACTTGCATTTATATAGCACCTTTAACATAGTAAAAAAAGTCCCAATGCGCTTCACAGGAGCGTAAAACAGACAAAAATTGACACCGAGACACATACGGAGATATTAGGAAAGCTTAGTCAAAGAGGTAGGTTTTAAGGAGTGTCTTAAAGGAGGAGAGAGAGAGGCGGAGAGGTTTAGGGAGGGAATTCCAGAGCTAAGGGCCCAGGCAGCTGAAGGCACGGCCGCCAATGGTGGAAGTGGGGGATGCACAAGAGGCCAGAATTGGAGGAGCGCAGAGATCTCGGAGGGTTGTAGGGCTGGAGGAGGTTACAGAGAGATAGGGAGGGGGGCGAGGCCATGGAGGGATTTGAAAACAAGGATGAGAATTTTAAAATTGAGGCGTTCCCGGATCGAGAGCCAATGTGGGTCAGCGAGCACAGGGGGTGATGGGTGAACGGGACTTGGTGCGAGTTAGGATACGGGCAGCAGAGTTTTGGATGAGCTCAAGTTTATGGAGGGTGGAAGAATGGAGGCCGGCCAGGAGAGCATTGGAATAGTCGAGTCTGGAGGTAACAAAAGCACGGATGAGGGATTCAGCAGCAGATGGACTGAGGCAGGGGCGGAGACGGGCGATGTTACGGAGGTGGAAGTGGGCAGTCTTGTGATGGAAAGGATATGGGGTCTCATCTCAGGGTCAAATAGAACACCAAGGTTACGAACAGTCCGGTTCAGCCTCAGACAGTGGCCAGGGAGAGGGATGGAGTCGGTGGCCAGGAAACGGAGTTTTTGGTGGGGACCGAAGACAATGGCTTCAGTCTTCCCAATATTTAGTTGGAGGAAATGTTCGCTCATCCAGAATCGGATGTCGAACAAGCAGTGTGACAAACCAGAGACAGTGGGGGGGTCGAGGGAGGTGGTGGTGAGGAAGAGCTGGGTGTCGTCAGCGTACATGTGGAACCTGACATCGTGTTTTCTGATGATGTCGACGAGGGGCAGCATGTAGGTGAAAAATAGGAGGGGGCCGAGGATAGATCCTTGGGGGGACTCCAGAGGTGACGGTGCAGGAGCGGGAAGAGAAACCATTGCAGGAGATTCTCTGGCTACGAATGGATGGATAAGAATGGAACCAGGCGAGCGCAGTCCCACCCAGCTGGACCACGGAGGAGAGGAGTTGGAGGAGGACGGTGTGGTCAACCGCGTCAAAGGCTGCAGACAGGTGGAGAAGGGTGAGGAGGGAGAGTTTACCACGGTCACAGTCACACAGGATGTCATTAGTGACTTTGATAAGGGCCGTTACAGCACGGGGGGGAAACCTGATTGAAACCTGGAGAGAGGGGCACGGATTTGGGAGGCGACAACAGGTTTACATCTTTTCAGTCCAAACAACATTGCTCGCCGCCATTGCGTTACGGCTGTGATTACTTACCGTCTGACCTGGAGGTTTTGCCGGAGCAATAAACCAGAGCAGCTGCCAGGGTGCAGAGACCGGCCGAGGCCCCCGGACCCCAATCGGCCCCAGGACCCCAATCGGCCCCAGGACCCCAATCAGCCCCATCCTCCCCCGGCCCGCACCGCCTCCCCGCGGCCACACACTCAAACTGCAGGCCATCCACCGGCCGGCAGCGACACCCAGCGGCCAGAGGTGGGAAGTGCGCTCCGAAAATATAGGGGAAGCGCCACCGCGCGGCCGGAGGTCGGGACTGCAGCTCGGACCCTGGTGAACAGCGCCGCCCCGCGGCCGGAGGCTGGGACTGCAGATCGGACCATGGTGAACAGCGACGCCCCGCGGCCGGAGGTCGGGACTGCAGCTCGGACCCTGGTGAACAGCGCCGCCCCGCGCTCGGAGGTCGGGACTGCAGCTCGGACCCTGGTGAACAGCGCCGCCCCGCGGCCGGAGGCTGGGACTGCAGATCGGACCATGGTGAACAGCGCCGCCCCGCGGCCGGAGGCTGGGACTGCAGCTCGGACCCTGGTGAACAGCGCCGCCCCGCGGCCGGAGGCCGGGACTGCACCGCCCCACCGGCTCCTTCCCCCGAGGCCGGGCCCGCGCTCAGCAGCCGCCGTCCAGTCACCGCGCCTCCGGCTCCCTTTGACGCTCCGTTGCCGCCCGGCGCTCCTAGCGCGAAAGCCGGCGGCCGTCGCCACCCGACTCCGCTCAAACCCCAGCGGGCCCGGAGGTAGCGCGTTACCAGGGCCCGCGCCGTCTCCTTGGAGACCGCCATCGTGCCGTAAAAAGCAGATTTTTGTTTTGCCCACAGCCAACCCACGCTCCCACTTTACGACCGGCGCCGAGAGCGACAACAACAAGATGGGACTGCGCAGCCGCGGCCTGCCCGGTGCACCCTGGGAACTGTAGTTCTCAACGGTGTGGGCGGGCTCAACGTCACTTCCCGTTACGGCGCGAGAACTACATTTCCCAGCAGGTAGCGCGGCGCGCAGGCGCATGGCCGGCCTGCAGGTGCATTCTGGGAGTAGTAGTCCAAGTCAGTCAAACCCATTCCCAGGAGCCCGGATGTCCAGTCAGTCCCAACACCTGATCATTTCTGTTTGTGTGTTTGGGGGGTTTTGTTTTTTCCACTCCCTCCACCACCGGCACACCGTGTCGGCCACATAATAGGAACAGGAGCAGGCCATTCAGCCCCTCGTGCCTGCTCCGCCATTTGATAAGATCATGGCTGATCTGTGATCTAGCTCCATATACCTGCCTTTGGCCCATATCCCTTAATACCTTTGGTTGCCAAAAAGCTATCTATCTCAGATTTAAATTTAGCAATTGAGCTGGTATCAATTGCCGTTTGCAGAAGAGAGTTCCAAACTTCTACCACCCTTTGTGCGTAGAAATGTTTTCTAATCTCGCTCCTGAAAGGTCTGGCTCTAATTTTTAGACTGTGCCCCCTACTCCTAGAATCCCCAACCAGCGGAAATAGTTTCTCTCTATCCACCCTATCCGTTCCCCTTAATATCTTATAAACTTCGATCAGATCACCCCTTAACCTTTGACACTCTAGAGAATACAACCCCAATTTGTGTAATCGCTCCTCGTAACTTAACCCTTGAAGTCCGGGTATCATTCTAGTAAACCTACGCTGCACTGCAGCAACTCGCCAAGGCTTCTTACATAGAATTTACAGCACAGAAACAGGCCATTCGGCCCATCTGGTCCATGCCAGTGTTTATGTTCCACACCAGCATCCTCCTTCCCTACTTCATCTCACCCTATCAGCATATCCTTCTACTCCTTTCTTCCCCCATGTACTCACTTTAGGTCCTATTAGAGACCAAAAAGGTAAACTATGTGTGGGTATGGTTCTTAATGAACACTTTGCCTCTGTCTTCACAAAAAACAGGGATGATGTAGTTAAGGAGGAGGAGTGTGAAATATTGGATGGGATAAACATAGTGAGAGAGGAAGTGTTAAGGGGATTAGCACCTTTGAAAGTGGATAAATCACCAGGGCCGGATGAAATGTATCCCAGGTTGTTAAAAGAAGCCAGGGAGGAAATAGCAGAGGCTTTAACAATCATTTTCCAAACTTCACTGGATACAGGCGTAGTGCCGGAGGATGAGAGGACTGCGGACGTTGTACCGTTGTTTAAAAAGGGAGCGAGGGATGGACCGAGTAATTACAGGCCAGTCAGTCTAACCACAGTTGTGGGCAAATTATTTGAATCAATTCTGAGGGACAGGATAAACTGTCACTTAGAAAGGCACGGACTGATCAAGGACAGTCAGCACGGATTTGTTAAGGGAAGGTCGTGTCTGACTAACTTGATTGTACTTTTTGAGGAGGTAATAAGGAGGGTCGATGAGGGTGGCGCGTTTGATGTAGTCTACATGGATTTTAGCAAGGCTTTTGACAAGGTCCCACATGGCATAATGGTCATAAAATTAAAAGCCCATGGGATCCAAGGGAAAGTGGCAAATTGGATCCAAAATTGGCTCAGTGGCAGGAAGCAAAGGGTAATGGCAGATGGGTGTTTTTGTGAGTGGAAGGCTGTTTCCAGTGGGGATCTGCAGGGCTCAGTACTAGGTCCCTTGCTTTTTGTGGTATATATTAATGATTTGGACTTAAATGTAGGGGGCACGATTAAGAAGTTTGCAGATGATACAAAAATTGGCCGTGTGGTTGAGTGAGGAGGAAAGCTGTAGACTGCAGGAAGATATCAAATGGACTGGTCAGGTGGGCAGAAAAGTGGCAAATGGAATTCAATCCGGAGAAGTGTGAGATAATGCATTTGGGGAGGGCAAACAAGGCAAGGGAATACACAATAAATGGAAGGATACTGAGAGGTTTGGAGGAACAGAGGGATCTTGGAGTGCATGTCCACAGATCCCTGTAGGTAGCAGGACAGGTAGATAAGGTGATTAAGAAGGCATGTGGGATACTTTCCTTTATTAGCCGAGGCATAGAATATAAGAGCAGGGAGGTTATGCTGGAACTGTATAAAACACTGGTTAGGCCACAGCTTGAGTACTGCGTACAGTTCTGGTCACCACATTACAGGAAAGATGTGATTGCAGTCGAGAGGGTACAGAGGAGATTTACGAGGATGTTGCCAGGACTGGAGAATTTTAGCTATGAGGAAAGATTGGATAGGCTGGGGTTGTTTTCTTTGGAACAGAGGAGGCTGAGGGGAGATTTAATTGAGGTGTATAAAATTATGAGGAGCCTAGACAGAGTGGGCAGGAAGGACCTATTTCCCTTAGCAGAGAGGTCAATAACCAGGGGGCATAGATTTAAAGTGATTGGTAGAAGGATTAGAGCGGAAATGAGGAAAAGTTTTTTCACCCAGAGGGTGGTGGGGGTCTGGAACTCACTGCCTGAGAGGGTGGTAGAGGCAGAAACCCACAACTCATTTAAAAAATACCTGGATGTGCACCTGAAGAGCCGTGACCTGCAGGGCTACGGACCAAATGTGGGAAAGTGGGATTAGGCTGGGTGGCTCGTTTCTCAGCCGGCGCGGACATGATGGGCTGAATGGCCTCCTTCTGTGCCGTAAATTCTCTATGATTCTACGATTCTATACTAAACTCCCCATAAATGCATTGACGCTATTCACCTCAACTCCTCCCAGTAGCGAGTTCCACATTCTCACCAC
This sequence comes from Heptranchias perlo, assembly GCF_035084215.1. Classification (NCBI taxonomy): domain Eukaryota; kingdom Metazoa; phylum Chordata; class Chondrichthyes; order Hexanchiformes; family Hexanchidae; genus Heptranchias; species Heptranchias perlo. The sequence goes on from NC_090330.1 coordinate 2,744,117, forward strand.
TCTCTGGGTGAGGAAGTTTCTCCTGAATTCCCTATTGAATTTATTAGTGGCCCCCAGTTTTGGTCTCACCCAGAAGTGGAAATGTTTTCTCTACGTCTACCCAATCAAACCTCATCATTATCTCAAAGACCTCTATCAGGTCACCCCTCAGCTTCCTCTTTTCTCAAAAAAAGAGCAGCCTGTTCAACCTTTCCTGATAAGTATATCCTCTCAGTTCTGGTATCATCCTTGTGAATCTTTTCTGCACCCTCTCCAGTGCCTCTGTATCTTTTTCATAATATGGAGACCAGCAACTCCCAAACCCGCGACCTCTACCACCTAGAAGGACAAGGGCAGCAGGCACATGTGGAAGCTGTGGAAGCTACATCATTAGATAAATTTAAAACAGAAATAGACAGTTTCCTAGAAGTAAAGGGAATTAGGGGTTATGGGGAGCGGGCAGGAAATTGGACATGAAGCTGAGTTCGGATCGGTCAATGCCCTGTGGGTGGCGGAGAGGGCCCAGGGGCTATGTGGCCGGGTCCTGCTCCGACTTCTTGTGTTCTTTAGATTTGTGGTTGGGATCAGATCAGCCATGATCTTATTGAATGGCGGAGCAGGCTCGAGGGGCCGATTGGCCTACTCCTGCTCCAATTTCTTATGTTCTTATGTAACACCACCTGCACGTTCCCCTCCAAGTCACACACCATCCCGACTTGGAAATATATCGCCGTTCCTTCATCGTCGCTGGGTCAAAATCCTGGAACTCCCTTCCTAACAGCACTGTGGGAGAACCTTCACCACACGGACTGCAGCGGTTCAAGAAGGCGGCTCACCACCACCTTCTCAAGGGCAATTAGGGATGGGCAATGAATGCCGGCCTCGCCAGTGACGAGAATTAATTTTTTAAAAAGATGGGCAGGTGAGAGGGCAGCCCAGCACCAGGTCCTCTCCTTGCCTGCCTGGCTCAGCACTCTCTCTCTCCTCTGGGTCAGGAGGTCGTGGGTTCAAGCCCCCACTCCAGGGACTTGAGCACAAAATCCAGGCCGACACTCCCAGCGCCAGTACTGAGGGAGTGCTGCACTGTCGGAGGTGCCGTCTTTTGGATGAGACGTTAAACCGAGGCCCCATCTGCCCTCTCAGGTGGACGTAAAAGATTCCACGGACACTATTTCGAAGAGGAGCAGGGGAGTTCTCCCCAGTGTCCTGGGGCCAATATTTATCCCTCAACCAACATCACTAAAACAGATTATCTGGTCATGATCACGTTGCTGTTTGTGGGATCTTGCTGTGTGCAAATTGGCTGCTGCGTTTCTTACATTACAACAGTGACAACACTTTAAAAAAAGTACTTAATTGGCTGTAATGAAGAGTAGACAGAGAGGGGGATGCACAGAGGACAAGAGGACACAGGATGGCCGCAGAGGCCATGGAGGAGGCGGCAGAGCAGGATGAGGATTTTAAATTTAAAGTGCTGGGGGACAGGGAGGCAGTGAGGGCCAGCAGGTACGGAGGGGGGTTGATGGATGAGCAGGACTTCGTGCAGGCGACTGAGTTCTGCACAAGTTGGACTTTGTGGCGGGTGGAGCTGACTGTCCAAGCACACGTGACGAGTGACCGCTGACTATCCAAGCACACGTGACGAGTGACCGCTGACTGTCCAAGCACACGTGACGAGTGACCGCCGACTGTCCAAGCACACGTGACGAGTGACCGCCGACTGTCCAAGCACACGTGACGAGTGACCGCTGACTGTCCAAGCACACGTGACGAGTGACCGCCGACTGTCCAAGCACACGTGACGAGTGACCGCTTGGGAGGGGCAGCCGAGAGCAGCTGACCCGAGTGACCCACTGGGAGTCAACCCCGACAGCATTGGTGGAGGTTCTGTACACTGTGTCATACACCCTGTGTAAACTCCTGCAAATAATTGCCTGCCCTCCGCATCTCACCTCAGTCTCATAATCTCATGGACAGTGGCAGCAATTCCCGCCATTTCTCTTGCGTTTATTGGCTGCAGAGTGGGAGCTTACAGAAGACCACAATGGTGTTCGGGTTCTTCCAGGGACCACGGTGCAATGGGAAAGCCTTGTATTAAAGCGACAGGCACTATGGCTTCAATAGGAGGCTCTCACTGCTGCTGACCGTGCTGGGACAGCCCCATCACCATAGCTTCCTCCTGCTTTCTTCCACACACCTGCAAATGAAAACATTCCCAAATCCCAAGACTGACGGGTTGCGGAGGGAAAAAGAGAATTGCAGAAAAAAAGGGACATAGGATGACTCAGGAGGTAAACCCCGCTCCTAATATATGTCTAAAGTTTACAGGCCCAGAGAGTCACCTGGGAGTGTTTGATGGGACAGTGTAGAGGGAGCTTTACTCTGTATCTAACCCGTGCTGTACCTGCCCTGGGAGTGTTTGATGGGACAGTGTAGAGGGAGCTTTACTCTGTATCTAACCCTGTACCTGCCCTGGGAGTGTTTGATGGGACAGTGTAGAGGGAGCTTTACTCTGTATCTAACCCGTGCTGTACCTGCCCTGGGAGTGTTTGATGGGACAGTGTAGAGGGAGCTTTACTCTGTATCTGACCCTGTACCTGCCCTGGGAGTGTTTGATGCTGACACACAGGATCGATAGTGGAAATATATTTTACTCCCCAGCACTGCCATCCCTCACCTCAATGAATAGAAAAATCCGTCTAAAATGTTTTGAAAGTTTACCAGAAGGAAGCCGTGTACTCTGACAGCTCCTTTGCAAGTGCTGAGTCACTGGTTTGAATATCCTCACGGGGCAGGAACAGGTTTGAATAACAAACCTCCGAAATTAACGAAACATGAAAATCTCAGGCAAATATTTTCATCGACGAATCCTCTTCAGGTGGACAATTTCAATCATTTTGAAGTTTGACTCAGGCTTGGGAAAAGTTTTTTTTTCCTCTTTGCTCTTTTTGTATCTAATTTATCCTTCCCTCTACTTCTGAATTTGTTAACTCGCTGGGTCTGATCGCAATGTGGGCTGTAGTTTACCATCGCCTGTGGAACCCGAGAAAGAAAGAAGCTGCATTTACATCGGGCCTTTCATCTCCTCAGGACGTCCCAAAGAACTTTACAGCCAATAAAGTACTTTTTGAAGTGTCGTCAGTGTTGTAATGTAGGAAACACGGCAGCACAGCAAGATCCCACAAACAGCAACGTGATAATGACCTGATAATCTGTTTTTTAGTGACGTTGGTTGAGGGATAAATATCGGCCCCAGGGCATCGGGGAGAACTCCCCCCCCCCTGCTCTTCTTCGAAATATTGTCCGTGGGATCTTTTACATCCACCTGAGAGGGCAGGCGGGGCCTCGGTTTAACGATTCATCCGAAAGCCGGCACCTCTGACAGTGCAGCTCTCCCTCAGTACTGCATGGGGAGCGTTAGCCTGGGTTACGCGCTCAAGTCTCTGGATTGGGGACTATGAATCCGCGACCTCCTGACCCAGAGGTGAGAGAGCAGCCCACTGAGCCACGGCTGGCACTTAGACTGTGAGAGCAAGGGGTTACGTCACCTTGGTGGGGGCGATGGTGCCTCACAGCCGAGACCAATCCTGTCCTCACCCAACATCCATACGCTCATGCACTTTCCAGCAGGGGGTCACTGGAGAGCAAGCAGGAATGGGGATTCCTGGCTGGTGGCTCCCCCCAACATGGCCAGAGACACTGAGGCAAATTGTAGTATCCCCAAATGCTATGTTCAGCTCAAAGGATGGATCTTTACATAGAATCCACAGCACAGAAACAGGCCATTCGGCCCAACAGGTCCATACTGGTGTTTATGCTCCACACGAGCCTCCTCCCTCCCTACTTCATCTCACCCTATCAGCATATCCTTCTATTCCTTTCTCCCTCATGTGTTTATCGAGCTTCCCCTTAAATGTATCTGTACTATTCGCCTCAACTACTCCTTGTGGGAGTGAGTTCCACATTCTCACCACTCTCTGGGTAAAGAAGTTTCTCCTGAATTCCCTATTGGATTTATTAGTGACTATCTTATATTTATGGCCCCTGGTTTTGGACTTCACCCACAAACATCTTCTCTACGTCTACCTTATCGAAACCCCTTCATAGTTTTAAAGACCTCTATCAGGTCGCCCCTCAGTCTTCTCTTTTAGAACCATAGAACCATAGAAAAGATACAGCACAGAAGGTGGCCATTCGGCCCACCGTGTCCGTGCCGGCTCGAAGAACAGCCAGGTGCCCATTCTAATCCCACCTTCCAGCACCCGGGGTCCGTAGCCCTGCAGCTGACAGCACTTTAGGTGCAGGTCCAGGTACTTTTTAAAAGAGTTGAGGGTCCCTGCCTCTACCACCAATTCGGGCAGCGGGTTCCATACACCCACCACCCTCTGGGTAAAAAAGTTTTTTTTTAGAGAGAGGAGCCCCAGAACCCGGGCGGTGTATGATTCGGCTCCACATTGTCAAGCCATTGGGTAAGCTGTTCCTGCCCTCTCTGTGACAGCAGCGTTAGTGAGATCCACATGTTCAGTAAATAATTACCGGCCGTATACATTCTTCCCAGACCGCCTCTCCCTGTTACTGCAAGGTGGTTACTATAGAATCATAGAGCACAGAAGCAGGCCATTCGGCCCATTGTGCCTCTTCGAAAGACCTGTCCAATTAGTCCCACTCCCCCCGTTCTTTCCCCATAGCCCTGTAAGTGTTTCTGTGGGAAAATGCGCTGCCTGAAAGTGCGGTGGGAGGCAGATTCAATAATAACTTTCAAAGGGGGAATTGGATAAATACTCGAAAAGGAGAAAAGTGGGCAGAATGGCCTCCTGTGCTGTACTATTTATCCAATTCCCTTTTGAAAGTTATTATTGAACCTGCTTCCACCGCCCTTTCAGGCAGCGAATTCCAGATCAGAACAACTCGCTGCGTAAAAGAAATTCTCCTCATCTCCCCTCCACCCCCAGTGCATTTGTCAATTACCTTAAAATTTCAGCTTATTTCAAGGCGATAAAAGTCTTTGAGAAAACCCAATAGTCTAATCCTGAAAGATGGCGGAGCGGGAATCTGAAGAGTATTTGGCTCGAAATAGTTTGATCCACATTGATGCAGAGAGGATCTGAAATCTCTGGGGCCTTGGAAAACCCAACCCTGCTCTCAAAAGGGCGTGAGGAGGATGTGTTCGGGGTGGGGCGGGGCGGGGCGGGGCGGGGCGGGGCGGTGGGAAGCCCAGGAATGCCCCCTCCCCGGTCAGACACACCCCAAAGCTGGCAGCGGAGCTTGGGTTGGGGAGGGTCGGGCGGGCAGAAGGCTCGTGCGAGGGCGCGGAAGTCGGGAGAGGGGCAGGCAGGGCCGGACTGTAATGCATCCCCGCACCAGAGAGCCTGTCAAGGGTGCCGGCCGTGCTCGCCCCGTTTTTTCACGCAGCGAGGCCCGGATACAGGACTATTCGACCACAGAAAGCATCGCCCTCACTTGACATTCACTTCCCAACGGCGGGGGCGATGGGGGGGCGGCGGGGGGGTTGCTAGAGGGCAATCGTGAGTGGGAACCTCCCCTCCACACCGTCCCTGATCAAGTGGTCCCAGCTTTTCGAGGCCTCTTGCGCATCCCCGATTCCCATCGCTCCACCATTGGCGGCCGTGCCTTCAGCTGCCTCCCTAAACCTCTCCCGCCTCTCTCTCTCTCCTCCTTTAAGAGGCTCCTTAAAACCCACCTCCACCTGTCCTAAAATCTCCTTATGTGGATCGGCGGCAAACTTTGTCTGATTTACGATCCTGTGAAGCGCCTTGGGACGTTTTTTTTTTACTACCTTAAAGGCGCTGCTGCATGGACGCAAAGTTGCTCGTTGGTAGGTGGATGGGAATTGTGCGCCTTTAAGAGCCCCTCTGTTGCCACGGAGATGAACCATGCAAATCAGCCGGGTGCTATTTCCTTTCATGTTCTTTAGGAGCAGCCTTGGCAGCTGGTGAACAGGGAAACACAAAGCAGTGTGTTGCTCACTTGAGGATACGTGTGTCTTTTTCACTCGCTGAGGTCCTTTCCTGCTCTCGGGGTGCGCCAGCTCGCAGCACACCGGTGTCTCCCTGGTCCTAGTGCCTGTTGCCTGCGCCTAAGCATGTGCAAAGTCATTCTTATTTGCCCGGCGTGACCGGCCAAACGATTTGCTGTCGCTCAGGTCCACGCAGTCCTGTTTATTTGTTCTCGGGATATGGGCGAGGGAGTGTTCATTGCACATCCGGTGTTTGCATTGAGCGTCAAGAAGGCCAACGGAATGTTGGCTTTTATTGCTCGGGGGATCGAATATAAAAACAGGGAGGTATTGCTGCAGTTATATAAGGTGTTGGTGAGACCGCACCTGGAATACTGCATACAGTTTTGGTGTCCACACTTAAGAAAAGACATGCTTGCTCTCGTGGCAGTACAAAGAAGGTTCACTCGGTTAATCCCTGGGATGAGGGGGCGGACATATGAGGAGAGGTTGAGTGGATTGGGACTCTACTCATTGGAGTTCAGAAGAATGAGAGGCGATCTTATTGAAACATATAAGATTGTGAAGGGGCTTGATCGGGTGGATGCGGTAAGGATGTTCCCAAGGATGGGTGAAACTAGAACGAGGGGGCATAATCTTAGAATAAGGGGCTGCTCTTTCAAAACTGAGATGAGAAGAAACTTCTTCACTCAGAGGGTAGTAGGTCTGTGGAATTTGCTGCCCCAGGAAGCTACATCATTAAATAAATTTAAAACAGAAATAGACAGTTTCCTAGAAGTAAAGGGAATTAGGGGTTACGGGGAGCGGGCAGGAAATTGGACATGAATTTAGATTTGAGGTTAGGATCAGATCAGCCATGATCTTATTGAATGGCGGAGCAGGCTCGAGGGGCCGATTGGCCTACTCCTGCTCCTATTTCTTATGTTCCTATGTTCAAGTGTCATGTTCAAACAGTATGGTGCTCTGGTCAGATAGGGGGTTACCAACACTCCAGGATTGTCCTGGAGTCTCCGAATATTGAAGATTAATTTCCCGGACACTTACCGCGAGCAAAACCCGGGAGAAAAATCATAGCGGCATTAAAAAAAATTGTTTTTTTTCCATTTCCTTGAACACCTCTGTTTATCAGTTAGAAAAATATCGGAGATGGGGGGAGAAAAGGGCTGTGTGACTGACAACAATAAGCTGCATTTTCACAGCGCTTTTAAAGTAGTAAAACGTCCCACAGGATCGTAATCAGATAAAATTTGACACCGAGCCACATAAGGAGATATTAGGACAGGTGACCAAAAGCTCGGTCAAAGAGGTAGGTTTTAAGGAGCATCTTAAAGGGGGAGAGAGAGAGGCGGAGCCGTTGAGGGAGGGAATTCCAGAGGCAGTCAAGAATCATCCAATCGGGTAAAGAAGAGTCTGTTTGCTTTCCAATTGGCTGGAAAGGAGGGGCACTGCGATGATGGACATGTCCGGCGGCCAATGGCGGGAGCGTGTGGGCGGGGCAGTTGGTCATGTGATGACACCTCCAGGATAATTTTCAACTGGAGTTGGCAACTCTCTGATCAGACCACAGCTCGAGTACTGTGTCCACTTCTGGTCACTGACACATCCACACTCTGGACACAGGTCAGGGAAGCGCACAAGACCTGACCCTTCACATCAGAGAACTGAGTTATGGGTTAAAATTGGACAAACTTGGGATTTTCAGGCTCGAGAGGAGGTGGCTAAGAGGAGACTTTATAAAGATGTCAGATAGTAAATGGGATGGAAAACATTATTCCAGTTCACTTCAAGGTATGAGGGGATTCAGTTATGTGGAGAGACTGGAGAAGCTGGGGTTGTTCTCCTTAGAGCAGAGAAGGTTAAGGGGGATTTGATAGAGGTGTTCAAAATCATGATGGGACTTTGATAGAGTAAATAAGGAGAAACTGTCGCCAATGGAACATGGGAACAGGAGTAGGCCATTCATTGAGACCATGGTTGATCTGTATCCTAACTCCATCCACCCGCTTTGACTCCATATCCCTTAATACTCTCGGCCAGCAAAAATCTATCGATCACAGATTTAAAATGATTCATTGAGCTAGCATCTACTGCTTTTTGTGGGAGAGTGTTCCACACTTCTATCACCCTTTGTGTGAAGTGTTTCCTAACTTCTCTCCTGAATGGCCTGGCTCTGATTTTAAGGTTCTGTCCCCTTGTCCTAAACTCCCCCACCAGTGGAAAAAGTTTCTCTTTATCTACTCTATCAATTCCTTTCAAAATCCTAAAAACCTCAATCAAATCACCCCTTAACCTTCTATATCTCAGGGAATACAAGACTAGTTTATGTAATCTCTCCTTATAATCTAACACATGGAGCCCTGGTAATATTCTGGTTGTCCAGTGATGCTCCACTGGAAGGCATGCATGTGTGTGGATCATCTCAGGAGATGTCATCTACTCATTCTGTGCATCTTGTTACCTTGACTAAGATCTACCTGTCTTGGTACATGGTAGGAATAGTCAACCAGGTAGAAGTAAGCAACATTCGTTCCAGACAAGTGCCAGGCAATGACCATCTCCAACAAATGTAAGGAATCTTACAACACCAGGTTATAGTCCAACAGTTTTATTTTAAAATCACAAGCTTTCGGAGATTATCTCCTTCGTCAGGTGAGTGAGTGAAAGGTTCTCAAATCACATATCTTATATTAGGCTGGGACACGATCACACCAATCAAAGGTGTCGTTGGTGTTCAGACAGGTTAGCCACGGAAAACAGTACATCCCAGTATACTGAATACACAATGGGTCAGATTAAAAAGCCACCCCAGTCCATCACCGGCATCTCCACATCATCTCCAACAAGAGAGAGTCCAACCACCTCCCTTGACTTTCAACATCCTGACGGTCACCATTGACCAGAAACTTAACTGGACCAGCCACATAATTACTGTGGTTACAAGAGCAGGTCAGAGGCTGGGTATTCTGTGGCAAGTGACTCACCTCCTGACTCCCCAAAGCCTTTCCACCATCTACAAGGCACAAGTCAGGAGTGTGATGGAATACTCTCCACTTGCCTGGATGAGTGCAGCTCCAACAACACTCAAGAAGCTCGACACCATCCAGGACAAAGCAGCCCGCTTGATTGGCACCTCATCCATCACCCTAAACATTCACTCCCTTCACCACCGGCGCACTGTGGCTGCAGTGTGCACCATCCACAGGATGCACTGCAGCAACTCGCCAAGGCTTCTTCGACAGCACCTCCCAAACCCGCGACCTCTACCACCTAGAAGGACAAGGGCAGCAGGCACATGGAAACAACACCACCTGCACGTTCCCCTCCAAGACACACACCATCCCGACTTGGAAATATTTCGCCGTTCCTTCATCGTCGCTGGGTCAAAATCCTGGAACTCCCTTCCTAACAGCACTGTGGGAGAACCTTCACCACACGGACTGCAGCGGTTCAAGAAGGCGGCTCACCACCACCTTCTCAAGGGCAATTAGGGATGGGCAATAAATGCTGGACTTGCCAGCGACGCCCACATCCCGAGAACAAATAAAAAAAATCATAGAATCTTACAGCACAGGAGGCCATTTGGCCCATCGTGCCTGTGCTCTTTGAAAGAGCTGTCCAATTAGTCCCACTCCCCTGCTCTTTCCCCATAGCTCTGCAAATTTTTCCTTTTGAAGTATTTATCTAAATCCCTTTTGAAAGTTATTATTGAATTTGCTTCCACCGCCCTTTCAGGCAGCGCATTCCAGATCAGAACAACTCACTGCGTGAAATAATTTCTCCTCGTATCACCTCTGGTTTTTTGCCAATCACCTTAAATCTGTGTCCACTGGTTACCGACCCTCCTGCCACTGGAAACAGTTTCTCCTTATTTACTCTATCAAAACCCCTCATGATTTTGAACACCTCTATTAAATCTCCCCTTAACCTTCTCTGCTCTCAAGAGAACAACCCCAGCTTCTCCAGTCTCTCCACGTAACTGAAGTCCCTCATCCCTGATACCATTCTAGTAAATCTCCTCTGCACCCTCTCCAAGGCCTTGACATCCTTTCCTAAAGTGCGGTGCCCAGAACTGGACACAATACTCCAGCTGAGGCCTAACCAGTGTTTTATGAAGGTGATTGATGGAGCAGGTGTTCAAAAAGAGTCCGAGCTAGGAGCACATGACTGAGGAAGTTGGTGCAATAAAAAAGCGTGTGCAATATGTGTGACTTGTTTTAAATAGAAGCCCATCCTGACTGCATGCTTTGTGTTTTGTGAAGAGGTTTCCCTGATTATTTTTAAAACTATTCATTCTCAGGATGTGGCGGTTGCTGGCGAGGCTGGCATTTACTGCCCATCCCTCGTCGCCCTGAGAAAGTGGAGGTGAGCCGCCAACCGTAGTTTGCTAGACCACTTCAGAGGGCTGTTAGGAGTTAACAGTCCACGACTCCCAAGGGAAATCCATGGTTACACATAAAGCATCACTAAACTAACCCCGCTCCCTACATTCATCAATACAAAAGGAGCAGGAAATATCAACTGCCTTTGCCCCCTCGAGCTGAACCCCAGCTGCCCTTTGCCCCCTCTAGCTGAACCCCAGCTACCCTTTGCCCCCTCTAGCTGAACCCCAGCTACCCTTGCCCCCTCTAGCTGAACCCCAGCTGCCCTTTGCCCCGTCTAGCTGAACCCCAGCTACCCTTGCCCCCTCTAGCTGAACCCCAGCTGCCCTTTGCCCTCTCTAGCGGAACCCCAGCTGCCCTTTGCCCTCTCTAGCGGAACCCCAGCTGCCCTTTGCCCCCTCTAGCTGAACCCCAACTGCCCTTTGCCCCGTCTAGCTGAACCCCAGCTACCCTTGCCCCCTCTAGCTGAACCCCAGCTGCCCTTTGCCCTCTCTAGCGGAACCCCAGCTGCCCTTTGCCCTCTCTAGCGGAACCCCAGCTGCCCTTTGCCCCCTCTAGCTGAACCCCAGCTGCCCTTTGCCCCCTCTAGCTGAACCCCAGCTGCCCTTTGCCCCCTCGAACTGAACCCCAGCTGCCCTTTGCCCCCTCGAGCTGAACCCCAGCTGCCCTTTGCCCCCTCTAGCTGAACCCCAGCTGCCCTTTGCCCCCTCTAACTGAACCCCGGCTGCCTTAACATATAAAATAGTCACTAATAAATCCAATGGGGGATTCAGGAGAAACTTCTTTACCCAGAGAGTGGTGAGAATGTGGAACTCGCTCCCACAAGGAGTAGTTGAGGTGAATAGTGTAGATACATTTAAGGGGAAGCTCGATAAACACATGAGGGAGAAAGGAATAGAAGGATATGCTGATAGGGTGAGATGAAGAGGGGTGGAAGGAGGCTCGAGTGGAGCATAAACACCGGGATAGACCAGTTGGGCCGAATGGCCTGTTTCTGTGCTGTACATTCTATGCAATTCTATGTATCATTGTCTAGTAAACCAAACCTTTTCCCTGTAAACTAAATGTTGCTCCCCGTGCCATATTAACCCCTCTCCCCAAACTGAGACCAACTAACAGCACAGACTGGGAAGGGTTAAAAGCTGAGACCTTCTCTGTATGGCTGAATTCCATGCTACGTATTTACCCAATGAGCTGTCAGAGAGCCCTGGAGAAACTTCCAGAAACAGCAGCACATTTTAACATTACTGCTGCCCCCTTGTTACTGATAAGACAGGAAATCTAGAGCAAAAATACTTTTGGTGTGACTGTACTTAGAGTAGTGTGTACAGTTCTGGTCACCTCAGTACAGAAAGGATATTGCAGCTCTTGAAAGGATACAGAAGAGAGCAAACCAGAATGATTGAGGGGATGGAGGGATTGGATTATGAGGAGCGATCATGTAAATTGTGCACGTTCTCACTGGAGAAGAGAAGGTTGAGAGGTGATATAATTGCTGTTTTTAGGACTCTAAAGGGACCAGATAATGTGGACCATTTCACCTTGTCCAGAACAGTAGAACCAGACGACACGGCCTGCGTTTGAAGGGAGGGTAAATTCAGAACTAATCTGCGGAAACAATATTTCAGTGCGTGAGTGGTCAGTCTATGGAGCAGGCTCCCTGGGGAGACGGTGGGAGCAGTTACTATTGATTCATTCAAATGCAAATTAGATAAATTTTCTTTCAGTGATCAACATTTTGTGATCCAGTGTACGAGTAATTTGAGACATGACATGTGGTGAGTGTATGAGGCTCGGGAGGAACAGGTGACTTTGGACCTATGGTTCCCAAAGCTCTCCACCACTGGGGGTTTTCCTCGCCTCATGTCTGGGTCTGTTGTATCACAGGTGGTACAGCACAAGAGGAGGCCATTCGGCCCATCGTGCCTGTGCCGGCTCTTTGAAAGATCTATCCGGTTAGTCCCACTCCCCCTGCTCTTTCCCCGTAGCCCTGCAAATTTTTTCCCTTCAAGTATTTATCCAATTCCCTTTTGTTGGCAAACGGCAATACTGCCGAGGTATTTCAAACGGCCACATGTAAATCGAAGCAGGCTCTTGGACGCTGACGGCATTTGTGTGGATAAAAACTAATTGATGGAGATTGATTGCCGTGATTAGTCAACAACTCCATCATCGCTGTATCCTGCGAGTACCAGGATGGCAGAAGGCGAACTAGATGGACCTCAGTCTTTTATCGACCAGCAATTCCTATGATGCAGCTACAGAAAATAAATAGAAATTCAGGACCCTGGATAACTTTGGGATATTAAACAGTGACTGTGAGCCACACAGGACAGGAAAGTCCCCGCTGAGTTAGATAATCTCAACCAGATACGTGGCAGGACCTTAACTAATTTGGGCAAGTGACCCTGGGCTAAGAAAGGGCCATTAGCCAGGTTTCCTGCTCCTGATCGCTTTGTAATTTAGCTGTGCAGAGTCTTGGCGTTCAAATGAAGATTACATTTACTTGACGTACTGTTCATAGAATCATACAGCACAGAAAGAGGCCATTCGTCCCATCGTGCCTGTGCCGGCTCTTTGAAGGAGCTATCCAATTAGTCCCACTCCCCCTGCTCTTTCCCCGTAGCCCTGCACGTTTTTTCTTTTCAAGTATTTATCCAATTCCTTTTTGAATCTATGTTCTATGGAATGATATCAACGCCTTCCTAAGAACATTAGGAACAGGAGGAGGCCATTCAGCCCCTTGGGCTTGCTCCACCATTCAATTAGATCATGGCTGATCTGCACCTCAACTCCATTTACCCGCCTTTGCTCCCTATCCCTCGATACCCCAACAAAAACCGATCGATCTCAGTCTTGAAAGCCCCAATTGTCCTCCAGCATCCACAGCCTTTTTGGGGGGAGAGAGTTCCAGATTTCCACTCCCCTTTGTGTGAAGAAGTGCTTCCTGATTTCGCTCCTGAACGGCCTAGCTCTGATTTTAAGGTTTTGCCCCCTTGTTCTTGACTCCCCCACTAGAGGAAATAGTTTCTCTCCATCTACGCTATCAAATCCTTCTAACATTTTAAACGCCTCAATCAAATCACCCTTCGTTCTGCTATGCTCAAGAGAACACAAGCCAAGTTTATGCAACCTGTCCTCATAATTTAACCCTCTAAGCCCCCGGTATCACACTGGTGACTTCTTCCTCTGCATTTGGTAGACACTGTAAAGTTTATGGCCTGAATTGCTGCATTGCACGAGTCATCCAGTCCCAGCTGCGACCTGTGCTGAATTAGCTGCCTCAGTCGGGGCAAGAGTTCAGCTCCTACGATTGGCCTCAGTGCCCCTGGGCTAGAGAGGGGAAAATCACACCAAGGTTCCTGCCCCGATCACCATCCAGTAATTCCCCAATGGATGGTACATGGACTTCGGGATCAGGCTTGACTGTGATGAACAGCCCTCCCCCAGTCGAATAGCCAGCCGCACACACTATTCAGCTTCATGCCTACAGAAAATCCACTTGGGTGCGGCACCATGGTTCCGTACTTCTGCAAGAGACAGTGCCTTCAGGAGAAGGGGTGAGTGAAACCCAACCTTATTCCTTTTATCCCTTCCCTAAGTCAGTGTGTATTTAACCCACATCCATTGGGGTGTTTTTTTGGTGGGGGTGGAGGGGTGCAAATTTTCTCCCTTAGAGACTATTCTGGCAGTCCTCCTTTAACTGGCCCAAAGTGACCAGGCGTGGTCCTACAGAATACTTCTGTCAAAAAGTAAAAACAAAACAAAAAAAAAACCCAAATATGACAATTCAGCCGAGTACCGTGCTCAGTCCTGGTCTCCATTTTACAAAAAGGATATAGAGGCACTGGAGAAGGTGCAAAAAAAAGATTCACAAAGGCGATACCAGAACTGAGAGGTTATAACTATCAGGAAAGGCTGAACAGGATGGGGCTCTTTTCTCTAAAGAGAAGGCTGAGGGGTGATAGAGGGGGAATAGAGACGATAGAGGTCTTTAAGATTATGAAAGGGGTTTGATAGGTTAGACGTAGAGAAGATGTTTCAACTTGTGGGGGAGAACTAGGGGTCATAAATATAAGATAGTCACTAATAAATCCAATAGGGAATTCAGGAGAAACTTCTTTACCCAGAGAGTGGTGAGAATGTGGAACTCGCTCCCACAAGGAGTAGTTGAGGAGAATAGTGTAGATACATTTAAGGGGAAGCTGGATAAACACATGAGGGAGAAAGGAATAGAAGGATATGCTGATAGGGTGAGATGAAGTAGGGAGGGAGGAGGCTCGTGTGGAGCATAAATCACATAGTTGGGCCGAATGGCCCTTTTTTAATGCCCCTTAAAAAGGGGGGGGGGGGGGGAGGGGGGGTTGGTTGTAAATGTGCTCCTCTGTTGATGACACTGGGGCGACCCATGTCATCTTGTCAGATCAATTACAAAAACCAACTAAATAATAATTTTATTATCAGTGCCGATTATGCTCTCCAGTCCCTGCAGTGCCCACCGGTCACGGAAAGCCTCAAGCGTTCGGGCAGACACCGCGATTCTCATAGTGTCATAGAGTCATAGAGTTATACAGCACGGATAGAGGCCCTTCGGCCCATCGTGTCCGCGCCGGCCATCAAGCCCTGTCTACTCTAATCCCATATTCCAGCATTTGGTCCGTAGCCTTGTATGCTATGGCATTTCAAGTGCTCATCCAAATGCTTCTTGAATGTTGTGAGGGTTCCTGCCTCCACAACCCTTTCAGGCAGTGAGGTCCAGACTCCAACCACCCTCTGGGTGAAAAAGTTCTTTCTCAAATCCCCTCTAAACCTCCCGCCTTTTACCTTGAATCTATGTCCCCTTGTTATAGAACCCTCAACGAAGGGAAAAAGCTCCTTAGTATCCATCCTATCTGTGCCCCTCATAATTTTGTACACCTCAATCATGTCCCCCCTCAGCCTCCTCTGCTCCAAGGAAAACAAACCCAATCTTCCCAGTCTCTCTTCATAGCTGAAGCGCTCCAGCCCTGGTAACATCCTGGTGAATCTCCTCTGCACCCTCTCCAAAGCGATCACATCCTTCCTGTAGTGTGGCGACCAGAACTGCACACAGTACTCCAGCTGTGGCCTAACCAGTGTTTTATACAGCTCCATCATAACCTCCTTGCTCTTATATTCTATGCCTCGGCTAATAAAGGCAAGTATCCCATATGCCTTCTTTACCACCTTATCTACCTGTTCCGCCGCCTTCAGGGATCTGTGAACTTGCACACCAAGATCCCTCTGACCCTCCGTCTTGCCTAGGGTCCTCCCATTCATTGTGTATTCCCTTGCCTTGTTAGTCCCTCCAAAGTGCATCACCTCGCACTTTTCCGGGTTAAATTCCATTTGCCACTGTTCCGCCCATCTGACCAACCCATCTATATCGTCCTGCAGACTGAGGCTATCCTCCTCGCTATTTACCACCCTACCAATTTTTGTATCATCAGCGAACTTACTGATCATACCTTTTACATTCATATCCAAGTTATTAATGTAGACCACAAACAGCAAGGGACCCAGCACCGATCCCTGTGGTACCCCACTGGCCACAGGCTTCCAGTCACAAAAACAACCTTCGACCATCACCCTCTGCCTTCTGCCACTAAGCCAGTTTTGTATCCAAAGTGCCAAGGCACCCTGGATTCCATGGGCTCGTACCTTCTTGACCAGTCTCCTGTGCGGGACTTTATCGAAGGCCTTACTGAAATCCATGTATACCACATCCACTGCGTTACCCTCATCCACACGCCTAGTCACCCCCTCAAAAAATTCAATCAAATTAGTCAGACATGATCTTCCCTTGACAAAGCCATGTTGACTATCCCTGATTAATCCTTGCTTCTCCAAGTGGAGACTAATTTTGTCCTTCAGAATTTTTTCCAATAATTTTCCTACCACTGATGTTAGGCTCACTGGCCTGTAGTTCCCCGGTTTTTCCCTACTCCCCTTCTTGAATAATGGTACTACATTAGCGGTTCTCCAGTCCTCTGGCACATCCCCTGTGGCCAGAGAGGTTCTGAATATATGTGTCAGAGCCCCCGCAATCTCCTCCTTTGCCTCACACAGTAGCCTGGGATACATTTCGTCCGGGCCTGGGGATTTATCCATTTTTAGGCCTGCTAAAACCGCCAATACCTCCTCCCGCTCCATGTTAATATGTTCGAGTATATCACAGTCCCCCTGCCGTATTTCTATGTCTACATCGTCCTTCTCCATAGTGAAAACAGATGCAAAAAATTCATTTAGAACCCCTCCTACATCTGCCGGCTCCACACACAGATTGCCATTTTTGTCCCTAATGGGCCCTATTTTTTCCCTAGTCATCCTCTTACCCTTAATATACTTATAAAACATCTTAGGATTTTCCTTTATTTTGCTCGCCAGAGTTATTTCATGGCCCCTCCTTGATCTCCTAATTTCTTTTTTAAGTATCCCCCTGCACTTTTTGTACTCCTCTAGGGCTTCCTCCGTCTTTAGCCTTTTGTATCTGCCAAAAGCCCTCCTTTTTTTCCTAATCCATTCTCGTATATCCCCTTACATCCAAGGTTCCCTGGAGTTCTTGGAACCACCCTTGACCTTTACGGGAACATGTTGCCATTGTATGGTCTCAATCTCCCTTCTGAAAGACTCCCATTGCTCCGATGCGGATTTTCCTACAAGCAGCTGATCCCAGTCCATTTTGGCCAGATCCTGCCTTATCCTATTAAAATCGGCCTTCCCCCAATTTAGAACCTTTATTTCCGGCCCCTCCCTATCCTTTTCCATGACCACCTTAAATCTCACCGAATTATGGTCACTGTCACCAAAGTGCTCACCTACTAGCACTTCTTCCACTTGGCCGGCCACATTCCCTAGAATTAGGTCCAGTACTGCCCCCTCTCTTGTAGGACTTTCTACATGCTGGCTCAAAAAGCTCTCCTGGATGCACGCTAAGAATTTTGTACCCTCTAAGCCTTTTACACTCTGAGTATCCCAGTTAATATTGGGGAAGTTGAAATCCCCCACTATTATTACCCTATTATTTGCACAATTTTCTGAGATTTGCCAACATATCTGTTCCTCTATCTCCCCCTGACTGTTTGGGGGTCTATAGTACACTCCCATCAAAGTGCTTGCCCCCTTTTTGTTTTTAAGCTCCACCCATATGGCCTCATTAGAGGAACCTGCTAATATATCATCCCTCCTTATGGCAGTAATTGATTCTTTAATTAATATTGCGACCCCCCCCCTCCTCTTATACCTCCCCCTCTGTCTCGCCTGAAGATTCTGTACCCCGGAATATTGAGCTGCCAGTCTTGCCCCTCCCTCAACCATGTCTCTGTGACAGCAACAACATCATACTCCCATGTGTTTATCAACACCTTCAGTTCATCCACCTTATTCGCAAGACTCCTTGCATTAAAATAGATGCCATCCAGCCTTGCCCTCACATATTTGCCCTGTCTTCCAAGCTGACTTGTTTTTTTCTCAATATTTGGCTGCACATCACCCCCTATTGTAGCTCCACTCTGTATCCCATCCCCCTGCCAAGTTAGTTTAAACCCCCCCCAACAGTGCTAGCAAACCTCCCCGCAAGGATATTTGTCCCGCTCTGGTTCAGGTGCAACCCGTCCGACTTGTACAAGTCCCACTTTCCCCAGAAGCAGGCCCAGTGATCCAGGAAACTGAAACCCTCCCTCCTGCACCAACTCTTTAGCCACGCATTCATCTGTTCTATCCTCCTATTTCTATACTCACTAGCCCGTGGCACTGGGAGTAATCCAGAGATTACAACCTTTGAGGTCCTGCTCTTTAATCTGCTACCTAGCTCCCTCAATTCTTGATGCAGGACCTCATCTCCCTTCCTACCTATGTCGTTGGTCCCAATGTGGACCACGACCTCTGCCTGCTCACCCTCCCCCTCGAGAATGCTCCTTCTCCAAGGCCACCCGGGGCGCAGCCAATGCGGCGGAAGAGACCGAATGGCCTGTTTCTGTGCTGTAATTGGACTTGGCGATTGTGAAATGATGGAGGTGGACGCGACGGACCTTAGGACCATGCGGAGTTCCCATCGCAGGTCCTCGCTCCTTGTGCGAGCTGTCAATCACCCGTCAGTTGCAGTCGGTCCCGGGGATTCGTGAGCTGCGAAATCAATGCTCTGAACCTGAGACTGAAAAGATCTGGAGCACAGTCCCCAGAACCGACAGGAATTCCCCACCGTCGGTTCATTAATCCCGCCCCTTCCTTTTTATTTTGCAAAAAAAAAAGAAAACGCATCTATTTCATTCCCTTTCTGAAACCCAAGTGGAAGTGTTGAGAGAGGGAGAGAAAGGGGACAAGAGGTGGAGGGAGAGGGTGGAAGGGTTTCTCAATCCTTTCCTCTTATTTAAATCAAATCAGGAGCGTTAACAGGTGCAGGAGGCGATGGCCAA
>NC_090330.1:2763083-2795319 GCF_035084215.1 Heptranchias perlo
TCAAAGTCCTCCTCACGAGCATCTGGGGACTTGTGCCAAAATTGGGAGAGCTGTCCCACAGACAAGTCAAGCAACAGCCTGACATAGCCACACTCACAGAATCATACCTTTCAGCCAACGTCCCAGACTCTTCCATCACCATCCCTGGGTATGTCCTGTCCCACCGGCAGGACAGACCGACCAGAGGTGGCGGTACAGTGGTATACAGTCAGGAGGGAGTGGCCCTGGGAGTCCTCAACATTGACTCTGGACCCCATGAAATCTCATGGCATCAGGTCAAACATGGGCAAGGAAACCTCCTGCTGATTACCACCTACCGTCCTCCCTCAGCTGATGAATCAGTCCTCCTCCATGTTGAACACCACTTGGAGGAAGCACTGAGGGTAGCAAGGGCACAAAATGTACTCTGGGTGGGGGACTTCAATGTCCATCACCAAGAGTGGCTCAGTTGCACTCTTACTGACCGAGCTGGCTGAGTCATGAAGGACAAAGCTGCCAGACTGGGCCTGCGGCAGGTGGTGAGCGAACCAACACGAGGGAAAAACTTACTTGACCTCGTCCTCACCAATCTCTGTCGCAGATGCATCTGTCCGTGACAGTATTGGTAGGAGTGACCACCACACAGTCCCTTGTGGAGACAAAGTCCTGTCTTCGCACTGAGGGACACCATCCAACGTGTTGTGTGGCACTACCACCGTGCTAAATGGGATAGATTCAGAACAGATCGAGCAGCTCAAAACTGGCATCCATGAGGCGCTGTGGGCCATCAGCAGCAGGCAGAATTGTATTCCAGCACAATCTGTAACCTCATAGCCCGGCATATTCCTCACTCTACCATTACCAACAAGCCAGGGGATCAACCCTGGTTCAATGAGGAGTGTAGAAGAGCATGCCAGGAGCAGCACCAGGTGTACCTAAAAATAAGGTGCCAACCTGGTGAAGCTACACACAGGACTACATGCATGCTAACAGATGAAGCAACATGCTATAGACAGAGCTAAGCGATTCCACAACCAACGGATCAGATCAAAGCTCTGCAGTCCTGCCACACCCAGTCGTGAATGGTGGTGGACAATTAAATAACTAACGGGAGAGGAGGCTCTGCAAACATCCCCATCCTCAATGATGGCAGAGTCCAACACATGAGTGCAAAAGACAAGGCTGAAGCGTTTGCAATCATCTTCAGCCAGAAGTGCTGAGTCTTCAGTCCGATTCGATTCACTCCACATGATATCAAGAAACGGCTGAGTGCACTGGATACAGCAAAGGCTATGGGCCCCGACAACATCCCGGCTGTAGTGCTGAAGACTTGTGCTCCAGAACTAGCTGCGCCTCTAGCCAAGCTGTTCCAGTACAGCTACAACACTGGCATCTACCCGACAATGTGGAAAATTGCCCAGGTATGTCCTGTCTGCAAAAGCAGGACAAATCCAATCCGGCCAATTACCGCCCATCAGCCTACTCTCAATCATCAGCAAAGTGATGGAAGGTGTCGTCGACAGTGCTATCAAGCGGCACCTGCTCACCAATGCTCAGTTTGGGTTCCGCCAGGACCACTCGGCTCCAGACCTCATTACAGCCTTGGTCCAAACATGGACAAAAGAGCTGAATTCCAGAGGTGAGGGTCGAGAGTGACTGCCCTTGATATCAAGGCAGCATTGACCGAGTGTGGCACCAAGGAGTCCTAGTAAAATTGAAGTCAATGGGAATCAGGGAAAACTCTCCAGTGGCTGGAGTCATACCTGGCACAAAGGAAGATGGTAGTGGTTGTTGGAGGCCAATCATCTCAGTCCCAGGACATTGCTGCAGGAGTTCCTTGGGGCAGTGTCCTAGGCCCAACCATCTTCAGCTGCTTCATCAATGGACCTTCCCTCCATCATAAGGTCAAGAAATGGGGATATTCGCTGATGATTGCAGAGTGTTCAGTTCCATTCGCAACCCCCCAGATAATGAAGCAGTCCGTGCCCGCATGCAGCAAGACCTGGACAACACCAGGCTTGGGCTCATAAGTGGCAAGTAACATTCGCGCCTGATAAGTGCCAGCAATGACCACCTCCAACAAGAGAGAGTCGAACCACCTCCCCTTGACATTCAACGGCATTACCATCGCCGAATCCCCCACCATCAACTCCTGGGGGTCACCATTGACCAGAAACTTAACTGGACCAGCCATATAAATACTGTGGCTACAAGAGCAGGTCAGAGGCTGGGTATTCTGTGGCGAGTGACTCACCACCTGACTCCCCAAAGCCTTTCCGCTATCTACAAGCACAAGTCAGGAGTGTGATGGAATACTCTCCACTTGCCTGGATGAGTGCAGCTCCAACAACACTCAAGAAGCTCGACACCATCCAGGACAAAGCAGCCCGCTTGATTGGCACCCCATCCACCACCCTAAACATTCACTCCCTTCACCACCGGCGCACTGTGACTGCAGTGTGTACCATCCACAGGATGCACTGCAGCAACTCGCCAAGGCTTCTTCGACAGCACCTCCCAAACCCGCGACCTCTACCATCTAGATGGACAAGGGCAGCAGGCACATGGGAACAACACCACCTGCACGTTCCCCTCCAAGTCACACACCATCCCGACTTGGAAATATATCGCCGTTCCTTCATCGTCGCTGGGTCAAAATCCTGGAACTCCCTTCCTAACGGCACTGTGGGAGAACCTTCACCACACGGACTGCAGCGGTTCAAGAACGACTGGGAATTAAATATGCCAGGTTATTTAACAATCAGGAAGGACAGGCAGGAAGGAAGGGGAGGTGGGGTGGCTATGTTAATAAAGGAAGGAATCACTGTAATACAGAGAAATGATATTGGGACAAAGCATCAAGATAATGAAACAGTTTGGGTGGAGATAAGGAATAATAAGGGAAAAAAAAACATTAGTGGGCGTAGTATATAGGCCCTCCTAATAGTTGCAACTCTGCTGGAAGAAGTATTAATCAGGAAATAGTCGAGGCATGTAATAAGGGAACAGCCATAATTATGGGGGATTTTAATTATCATATTAACTGGACAAATCAAATTGGGCAGAGCAGCCTTGAGGACGAGTTCATTGAGTGCATCAGGGATGGATTTCTTGAGCAGTATGTAACTGATCCTACAAGGGGGCAGGCAACCTTGGACCTGGTCCTGTGTAATGAGTCAGGATTAATTAATAATGTCCTAGTTAAGGATCCCCTTGGAACGAGCGACCACAACATGGTTGAATTCCATATCCAATTAGAGGGTGAGAAGGTTGATTCTCAAACAAGCGTACTGAGCTTGAATAAAGGAGACTATGATGGTATGAGAGCGGAATTGATTAAAGTGGACTGGGAAAATAGATTAAAGGGTAAGACGGTACATGAGCAGTGGTGTTCATTTAGGGAGTTATTTTACAACTTTCAAAATAAATATATTCCACTGAGGAAAAAAGGGTGTAAAAGAAATGACAGCCATCCGTGGCTAAGTAAAGAAATCAAGGATAGTATCCGACTAAAAACAAGGACATATAAGGTAGCCAAACTTAGTGGGAGGATAGAAGATTGGGAATTCTTCAAAAGACAGCAAAAAGTAACTAAAGGATTGATTAAGAAAGGGAAGTTAGATTATGAAAAGAAATTAGCAAAAAATATAAAAACAGATAGCAAGAGTTTCTATAGTTATATAAAAAGAAAAAGGGTGGCTAAGGCAAACATAGGTCCCTTAGAGGATGAGACCGGGAAATTAATGGTGGGAAACATGGAGATGGCAAAAATGCTGAACAAATATTTTGTTTCAGTCTTTACAGTAGAGGACACTAAGAATATCCCAACACTGGACAAACAGGGGGCTCTCGGGGGGGGGGGGGGGGGAGGAGCTAAATACGATTAAAATCACTCAAGAGATGGTACTCAGTAAAATAATGGGACTCAAGGCGGATAAATCCCCTGGACCTGATGGCTTCCATCCTAGGGTCTTGAGGGAAGTGGCAGTAGGGATTGTGGATGCTTTGGTGATAGTTTTCCAAAATTCCCTGGACTCAGGAGAGGTCCCGGCAGATTGGAAAACTGCTAATGTAACACCGTTATTTAAAAAGGGTAGTAGGCAGAAGGCTGGAAATTATAGGCCAGTTAGCTTAACATCTGTGGTGGGTAAAATTTTGGAGTCTATTATTAAGGAGACAGTAACGGAACATTTAGATAAGCATAATTTAATAGGACAAAGTCAGCATGGCTTTATGAAGGGGAAGTCATGTCTGACAAATTTGCTTGAGTTCTTCGAGGATATAACGTATAGGGTGGATAAAGGGGAACCAGTGGACGTAGTGTATTTAGACTTCCAGAAGGCATTCGACAAGGTGCCACATAAAAGATTATTACTTAAGATAAAAAATCACGGGATTGGAGGTAATATTCTGGCATGGGTGGAGGATTGGTTATCGAACAGGAAGCAGAGAGTTGGGATAAATGGTTCATTTTCGGACTGGCAACCAGTAACCAGTGGTGTTCCACAGGGGTCGGTGCTGGGTCCCCAACTCTTTACAATCTATATTAATGATTTGGAGGAGGGGACCGAGTGCAACATATCAAAATTTGCAGATGATACAAAGATGGGAGGGAAAGTAGAGAGTGAGGAGGACATAAAAAACCTGCAAGGGGATATAGACAGGCTGGGTGAGTGGGCGGAGATTTGGCAGATGCAATATAATATTGGAAAATGTGAGGTTATGCACTTTGGCAGGAAAAATCAGAGAGCAAGTTATTTTCTTAATGGCGAGAGACTGGAAAGTACTGCAGTACAAAGGGATCTGGGGGTCCTAGTGCAAGAAAATCAAAAAGTTGGTATGCAGGTGCAGCAGGTGATCAAGAAAGCCAACGGAATGTTGGCTTTTATTGCTCGGGGGATAGAATATAAAAACAAGGAGGTATTGCTGCAGTTATATAAGGTATTGGTGAGACCGCACCTGGAATACTGCATACAGTTTTGGTCTCCATACTTAAGAAAAGACATACTTGCTCTCGAGGCAGTACAAAGAAGGTTCACTCGGTTAATCCCGGGGATGAGGGGGCGGACATATGAGGAGAGGTTGAGTAGATTGGGACTCTACTCATTGGAGTTCGGAAGAATGAGAGGCGATCTTATTGAAACATATAAGATTGTGAAGGGTCTTGATCGGGTGGATGCAGTAAGGATGTTCCCAAAGATGGGTGAAACTAGAACTAGGGGGCATAATCTTAGAATAAGGGGCTGCTCTTTCAAAACTGAGATGAGGAGAAACTTCTTCACTCAGAGGGTGGTAGGTCTGTGGAATTTGCTGCCCCAGGAAGCTGTGGAAGCTACATCATTAAATAAATTTAAAACAGAAATAGACAGTTTCCTAGAAGTAAAGGGAATTAGGGGTTATGGGGAGCGGGCAGGAAATTGGACATGAAGCTGAGTTCGGATCGGTCAATGCCCTGTGGGTGGCGGAGAGGGCCCAGGGGCTGTGTGGCCGGGTCCTGCTCCGACTTCTTGTGTTCTTTAGATTTGTGGTTGGGATCAGATCAGCCATGATCTTATTGAATGGCGGAGCAGGCTCGAGGGGCCGATTGGCCTACTCCTGCTCCAATTTCTTATGTTCTTATGTTCTAAGGCGGCTCACCACCACCTTCTCAAGGGCAATTAGGGATGGGCAATAAATGCCGGCCTTGCTGGCGACGCCCACATCCCATGAACGAATAAAAAAAATTTATGACTTTAAAAATGCACTACAAGTTATAAAAAATAATAAATAAAACCAAACCTAATTCAATTCACTGAATCCCAGCTTCAGGGAGGTGAGGCTCAGTCCACAGGGAGCAGCACAAACGCTGCCAGACTCCCATTATACAACAGCGCCTATCACAGGCCAACATGAACTAACTCTCTCTCCCCCCCCGCCTCCCCCCCCCCCTCAACTTTGTGTTTCTTACTTTCCCTTCCTCCCCTAGTTTGTGTTTTATATGGAACGTACAGCACAAAAACAGGCCATTCGGCCCAACTGGTCGATGCCGGTGTTTATGCTCCACACGAGCCACCTCCCTCCTTAATTCATCTCACCCTATCACCCTATCCTTCTATTCCTTTCTCCCTCATGTGTTTATCGAGCTTCCCCTTAAATGTATCTACACTATTCACCTCAACTACTCCTTGTGGGAGCGAGTTCCACATTCTCACCACTCTCTGGGTAAAGAAGTTTCTCCTGAATTCCCTATTGGATTTATTAGTGACTATTTTATATTTATGGCCCTCTAGTTCTGGTCTCCCCCACAAGTGGAAACATTCTCATTCCTATCGAACCCTTTCAGAATTTTGAAGACCTCTATCACCCCTCAGCCTTTTTTTCTAGAGAAAAGAGCCCCAGCCTGTTCAGCCTTTCCTGATAGTTATAACCTCTCAGTTCTGGTATCGTAACCAGCTTGGAGATCAATCGGACCATTCCGATACAGGGGTACAAACCCTATGTAGAAGCCTTGGGGGGGCAAATTTAGCTGCCAGTTATCCTGCCCCGCCCCGGCTGGAGACGGTGCTTCGGGGAAGCTCGGGAAAGAAAGGAGACAAAACATTTTTTTTAATAAAAGTTCTGCTAACAAACAACGTCGCCACGTTTGATTTAAAATACAGCCTTGGCAGATACCTTGGATTATTACAGTCGCAGGCCCAGAGAGGGCAGCATGGCACTGTTACAGAAACCCTGAGACCGAGCCAGGTCATTCTCCACCCCGAGACTCAAAAACTCTTTGTCGTCCAGGTGAGAACTGGGCCAGGTTTGGCTGCGTTACTCCACGTAGATCCGTACGGCACAGGAGGAGGCCATTTGGCCCATCGTGCCTGTGCCGGCTCTTTGAAAGAGTGATCCAATTAGTCCCACTCTCCTGCTCTTTCCCCATAGCCCTGCAAATTTCTCCCCTTCAAGGATTTATCCGATTCCCTTTTGAAAGTTACTATTGAATCTGCTTCCACCGCCCTTTCAGGCAGCGCATTCCAGATCAGAACAACTCGCTGCGTAAAAAGAAAATTCCCCTCCTCTTGCCTCCACCTGTTTTGTCCCTCGGCCCGTGTCCAGTCTCACCTCCACTATCTCAGATTCTGCATTAATGAGGCAATTGGTGGAAAATTTGTTATTTTCTGTGGGAAAGAAAGACTTGCATTTCTACTGTGCCTTTCACAACCTCCGGCCATCTCAAAGCACCCCACAGCCAACAAAGTGCCCGTGAATTGTAATCACTGCTGCAGTGTCGGACAACGGTTTCTCCTTCTTCACTCCACCAAAACTCCTCCTAATTTTGAACACTTCTATTAAATCTCCCCTCGACCGTCTCTGCTTTAAAGGGAAGAATCCCAGCTTCCCCACTCGATGCCACGACACGACTCTTCGAGAGCTCCTCCCAAACCCGCGACCTCTACCGCCTAGAAGGACAAGGGCAGCAGGCACATGGGAACAACACCACCTGCACGTTCCCCTCCAAGTCACACACCATCCCGACTTGGAAATATATCGGCCGTTCCTTCATCGTCGCTGGGTCGAAATCCTGGAACTCCCTTCCTAACAGCACTGTGGGAGAACCTTCACCACACGGACTGCAGCGGTTCAAGAAGGCGGCTCACCACCACCTTCTCAAGGGCAATTAGGGATGGGCAATAAATGCCGGCCTCGCCAGCGACGCCCACATCCCATGAACGAATGTAAAAAAAATTCAAAGAGGAACGGGGGAGTTCTGTGAACTGAGCTGGAGTGAAGTTTTTAAAGGAGTGTGTTTGGAGTCTCCCCCAGCGTTGACCAATAGAAACCACTGACTAGCCGCAGGTCTTGCTATGTTTTGGCCACCCGCACTAATTTTAGTCGAAAACGCCTTGCACGCGATACAGGTAAATGTAGTTCACGTCTATATTTACTGAACATCTTCTACCATTCAGTGACCGAGGAATTAAAGCACTCACAACGATCGAGAAAGCACTCGCACTCTCAGCCATGGCTCAGTGGGTAGCACTCTTCCCTCAGAAGGTGATGGGTTCAAGTCCCACTCCAGAGACTTCAGTACATAATCCAGGCTGTGACACTCCCGGTGCGGTACTGAGGGGGTGCTGCACTGTCGGAGGTGCCGTCTTTCGGATGAGACGTTAAACTGAGGGCCCCGTCTGCCCTCTCGGGTTCAATTTTGAAGAAGAGCAGGGGGGAGTTCTGCGCGGTGTCCTGGGGCCAATATTTATCCCTCAACCAACATTACTTAAAAACGGATGATCTGGTCATTATCACAGTGTACGCAAGTTGGCTGCTGCGTTTCCTACATTACAACAACGACCACATTTCAAGAGCACCTCATTGGCTGTAAAACGTTTTGGGACGTCCTGAAGTTGTGAAAGGCGCTATATAAATGCAAGTTCGTTCTTTCTTTCTTCTCATTGTACTATTTTACCAACAAATGCACAAAATGGTTAAAGTTCACATGCATGCGCCATGTGAACATGATCAGTGACTACTATAACACTTGTGCACCAGCGTAAGATACCATGGCTTATCCAGTGCTTTGAACAGGTGTTCGAATGTTATAACACTACACTCGTCTTTTATAATCCACGATGCAAGTTTACAGAATGTTAGCAGACTCTCCGGTGACGTTGCTCACCGAGATGGAGGAAGGATGTCCAGGCCTTGGAGAGGGTGCGGAGGAGATTTACTAGAATGGTACCAGGGATGAGGGACTTCAGTGATGTGGAGAGACTGGAGAAGCTGGGATTGTTCTCCTTAGAGCAGAGAAGGTTAAGGGGAGATTTAATCGAGGTGTCCAAAATCATGAAGGGTTTTGGTAGAGTAAATACGGAGAAACTGTTTCCAGTGGCAGGAGGGTCGGTAACCAGAGGACACAGATTTAAGGTGATCGGCAAAAGAACCAGAGGGGGAGATGAGGAGAATTTTTTTACGCAGCGAGTTGTTCTGATCTGGAATGCGCTGCCTGAAAGGGCGGTGGAAGCAGATTCAATAATAACTTTCAAAAGGGAATTGGATAAATACTGGAAAAGAAAAAAATTTGCAGGGCGATGGGGAAAGAGCAGGGGGAGTGGGACTAATTGGACAGCTCTTTCAAAGAGCCGGCACAGGCACGATGGGCTGAATGGCCTCCTGTGCTGTATGATTCTACGAGATCACATGACCTACGACTGTGTCTGCTGCTCATTTTTAATTTATTAATCAGGAATGCAATTAGCCACATCTGGATTCCCAATCAGTAGCCACTAGCCAGATGTCAACGTATTGGACAACACCGGGTTATCGGCCTTGTGCCAATTCATCAGTAGACAAATCCACCCCACTGATGTGGGACTGAGCAGTAAGGACCAAGGAAGACCAGGCTACGTTGCTCGATTTGTGTTCTTAGCAGTGGAGCTGGGTGGGGTGGGGTGGCATTCAACTGGCCTCAGCACCCCTTAGGGGAGCGGGGGAGGTGGTGGGGATGATATACCAGCCAGGGAATCCGCTCCCCACCGCTGTCCAGTGACCCCCGCTGAAAAGTACGCACGTTTGCCGATGTCGGGGTGAGGGCAGCATCGGGCTCAGTTGCGACGCCCCCCATGGTCGAATAGCTGGATCACACTCGCTGTACAGCCTCACTTGGCCCTGGTACTGGAGGGCACTCTCCTGCCAGAGAACTGTAACCCAGCCAGGGAAGGGAAGGGAAGGGAATGGGAGGAGTAGGGAGAGAACCAGAGGCTCAGTCATCGCAGCTGATCTGGGAGTGGGGCGAGTGTATCGATGCCATAACTGGACCGAACAGGGCGTCTGTTTCAGGCGGGTGGGGGTTCATCTTCAGGCTCCGTGGCCAGTGCTAGAAGCGAAGGGCGGGTCAGAGCGGCTGTTACCCTGGATCACCAACTCCGCACAGGCCCGGTTAACTCAACATCAACAACAACTTGCATTTATATAGCGCCTTTAATGTAGTAAAATGTCCCAAGGTGCTTCACAGGAGCGTAAATCAGATAGAATTTGACACCGAGCCACATGAGATATTAGGACAGGTGATCAAAAGCTTGGTCAAAGAAGTAGGTTTTTTAAGGAGCGTCTTAAAGGAGGGGAGAGAGAGGCGGAGAGGTTTAGGGAGGGAATTCCAGAGCTTAGGGCCCGGGCAGCTGAAGGCACGGCCGCCAATGGTGGAGCGATTAAAATCGGGGGATGTGCAAGAGGCCAGAATGGGAGGAGCGCAGAGATCTCGTAGGGCTGGAGGAGGTTACAGAGATAGGGAGGGGGGCGAGGGCCATGGGGAGATTTGAACACACGGATGAGAATTTTAAAATCGAGGCGTTCCTGGACCGGGAGCCAATGTCGGTCAGCGAGCACAGGGGGTGAGGGGTGACTTGGTGCGAGTTTTGGATGAACGTAAGTTTATGGAGGGTGGGAGGTGGGAGGCCGGCCGGGAGAGCCTCGGAATAGTCGAGTCTGGAGGCACGGACGAGGGTTTCAGCAGCAGATGGGCTGAGGCAGGGGCGGAGACGGGCGATGTTACGGGGTATAATTTGCAGTGAGCATTGCAGTAAGTTCAGCCTGAATGTGAGATAGATACTCTGCTCCCAGTCGCACCTACAGGCCCTTCTCCCTCTCTCTGCCCTGTACACAGTTCCTCAAACAGGTGTTTGTGCGTGCGTGCATGTGTCTGTCCGTCCGTTCTGTACACATTTCCTCAGACAGTTGTCCCCTTTCTCTCTCTCTCTCTCAGTGCAGGATGTTCTGTAAAGACCTGAGCTCAGAGACTCTCTACGATGTTCTACACGACACTGAATATCGTAGGAAGTGGGATGAGAACATGATCGAGACATTCGACATCGGCAAGCTGACGGTCAATGCCGACGTGGGTTACTACGCCTGTAAGTAGAAAAGGTCGTTCAGAACTGGAGGGAGGGCTGCCCACAGGCCGAAACCAGACGGGGAGTCGGAGCCCGGCCCCGCGCCCCCCGACGGGACGGGGAGTCGGAGCCCGGCCCCGCGACGGGACGGGGAGTCGGAGCCCGCCCCCCCGACGGGACGGGGAGTCGGAGCACGGCCCCGCGCCCCCCGACGGGACGGGGAGTCGGAGCCCGGCCCCGCGCCCCCTCGACGGGACGGGGAGTCGGAGCCCGGCCCCGCGCCCCCCGACGGGACGGGGAGTCGGAGCCCGGCCCCGCGCCCCCCGACGGGACGGGGAGTCGGAGCCCGGCCCCGCGCCCCCCGACGGGACAGGGAGTCGGAGCCCGGCCCCGCGCCCCCCGACGGGACGGGGAGTCGGAGCCCGGCCCCCCGATGGGACGGGGAGCCGGAGCACGGCCCCGCGCCCCCCGACGGGACGGGGAGTCGGAGCCCGGCCCCGCGCCCCCCGACGGGACGGGGAGTCGGAGCCCGGCCCCGCGCCCCCCGACGGGACGGGGAGTCGGAGCACGGCCCCGCGCCCCCTCGACGGGACGGGGAGTCGGAGCCCGGCCCCGCGCCCCCTCGACGGGACGGGGAGTCGGAGCCCGGCCCCCCGACGGGACGGGGAGTCGGAGCCCGGCCTCACGCCCCCTCGACGGGACGGGGAGCCACAGCCGACAAACTACTTCACGCTGCACTCGGTGTTGTTACCTGGACGAACGTGGTAGCCATGTTTGCGCACAGCAAGATCCCACAACCAGCCATGGGGATAAAGAAGTGGTTTTGATGATGGCGGTGTTGGCCGAGCAGAACTGTTGGGCAGGACTCCCTGCTGCTCTTTTAATAATACCGTGGGATCTTTAACATCTAGCGAACAGGCGGAAGGATTTAACATCTCAAAGGGTGATGATTTGGCCTCCTGCGCTCGTACGCATCAACTGGGGAGTTCTGAAATATCTAATGTGGTGGAGGAGGGGACGTGTGAAGGAAGAGAGGGAGCCCAAAGATGAAATGACTGGGTACAGTGATGTAGAGCTTATGTTACTGGACTAATTATCCAGCGAACGTGAGTTCAAATCCCACCAGGGCAGTCTGATATATTTGAATTCATTTTGTTAAAAAAAAATCTGGAAATAAAATCTGGTCTCAGTGAAAGTGACCGTGAAGCTGTCGGATTGTCATAAAAACCCAACTGGTTCACTAATGTCCTCTAGGGAGGGTGACCTGCCGTCCTTACCCTATACTTGACTCCAGTCCCACACCCAATGTGACTGACTCTTAACTTCCTTGCTTTTGTACTCTATGCCTCTGTTAATAAAGCCCAGGATCCCATCTGCTTTTTTAACATCCTTCTCAACTTGTCCTGCCATCTTCAAAGATTTGTGTACGTACACCCCCAGGTCTCTCTGCTCCTGCGCCCCCTTCAAACTGTTTAGTTTGTCTCTCCTCATGTGCGTTGGACTTGTGATTTTTATTCCTTCCTGTGCCACCAGGGAGATGTCCAAAGCCCTTGAAAAACAGGGATGTCATCACACTCCGGTCCTGGTTACCCATGGGGAAGGATTACATCATCATGAACTACTCTGTGAAACACCTGGTGAGTTGACGCTGAGGGAGAGCTTCTGGGAACCAACCCCAAACCTGAGCAACATGTCAGGAAGGGGACGTCCCCAAAAGGAGAGGGGGTGGAGATGGGGGAGGGCCCCAAAGGGAAAGGGGAGGGGGAGGCCCCCAAAGGGAGATGGGGGGGGGCCCCCAAAGGGAGAGGGGAGGGGGAGGCCCCCAAAGGGAGAGGGGAGGGGGAGGCCCCCAAAGGGAGATGGGGGGGGGGAAGATGGGGGAGGGCCCCAAAGGGAGAGGGGAGGGGGAGGCCCAAAGGGGAGGCTCTGCTCCGCCCAAGGTGTGATCAGACCTGCTGCCGGGCAATTCAGACACGGCTTGAGATGCTTTGGGCTGTTCCAAAACCCTTCGTTCAATCTGTTTGATGCAAAAATATACCAGCAAACCCAGTGCGATTACCGTATTTACATGCATATAGGCTGCACACCGAACATGAACTCGATTTACTTCTGGAGGGATGTCAGGTATCTTAGAGAGGGTGCAGAGGAGATTTACTCGAATGGTTCCAGGGATGAGGGACTTCAGTTACATGGAGAGACGGGAGAAGCTGGAAATTGTTCTCCTTAGAGCAGAGAAGGTTAAGGGGAGATTTAATAGAGGTGTTCAAAATCATGAGGGGTTTTGATAGAGTAAATAAGGAGAAACTGTTTCCAGTGACGGGAGGGTCGGTAACCAGAGGACCTTAGATTTAAGGTGATTGTTGAAAGAGTCAGAGGGGAGATGAGGAGAATTTTTTTTTACGCAGCGAGTTGTTCTGATCTGGAATGCGCTGCCTGAAAGGGCGGTGGAAGCAGATTCAATAATAACTTTCAAAAAGGGAATTGGATAAATACTTGAAGGGGGAAAATTTGCAGGGCTACGGGGAAAGAGCAGGAGGAGTGGGACTAATTGGATAGCTCTTTCAAAGAGCCGGCACAGGCACGATGGGCAGAATGGCCTCCTCCTGTGCTGTATGATTCTAGGAGTGACTTTGTTTTTTTTCTCCCATTCTGCTCAGAAATACCCTCCAAAGAAGGAACGGGTGCGTGCGGTTTCCATTCAGACCGGGTACCTGGTAGAAACCAAAAGCGCCAACAGCTGTACGCTCACCTACCTGGCGCAGGTGGATCCTAAAGGTAAGAGAGGTGCCCAAGACCAGCCATGATTCAGCGCCGAGAAGGATTTCTGACACCAACAACAACAACTTGCATTTATATAGCGCCTTTAACGTAGTAAAACGTCCCAAGGCGCTTCACAGGAGCGATTATCAAACAAAATTTGACACTGAGCCGCATAAGGAGATATTAGGACAGGTGACCAAAAGCTTGGTCAAAGAGGTAGGTTTTAAAGAGCTTCTTAAAGGAGGGGAGAGGGAGGACGAGAGGTTTAGGGAGGGAATTCCAGAGCTTAGGGCCGAGGCAGCAGAAGGCACGGCCGCCAATGGTGGAGCGATGGAAATCGGAGGATGCGCAAGAGGCCGGAACTGGAGGAGCGCAGAGATCTGGGAGGGTTGTAGGGGCTGGAGGAGGGTTACAGAGATAGGGAGGGGGGGTGAGGGCCATGGAGGGGTTTGAAAACAAGGGTGAACGCAAAATGAGGAGTTTGGGAGTCGGGATGATGCTCCTCACCTTGTGCCAGGATCAGGGATTTGTCTTTGTGGAATCTTGGGTTGGGAGTGTGGTCACCTTACACTCAGAGTTTTCCAATCAGGAAATATGTGACATTGCCAGAGGTGGGGGGTGATGTCTGGCCAGAGTAAATTGGCTTCACAGGAATTGTTGGAAAAAGATTACAGAGGGACAAGGGGAGGAAGAGAGGGTGAATGGGACCTGAGGGGTGTGGGGAAGAGGGGAAGATTTTAAATAACTTAATAACTGCTGTGCTGTTTGCAAATTGCACTGTTTCCCTGGCGATGCCCAGAGCTTCATGGTTCTCTTCATTTGTGACTTTTTCTCCAGCGCTGTTGGAACGCACCAAATCCCACTCACCCCCTGTGCTCGCTGACCTACGTCGGCTCCCGGTCCGGGAACGCCTCGATTTTAAAATTCTCATCCTTGTTTTCAAATCCCTCCGTGGCCCTCGCCCCCCTCCTCCCTATCTCTGTAACCTCCCCCCAGCCCCTACAACCCTCCGAGATCTCTGCGCTCCTCCAATTCTGGCCTCTTGCACATCCCCCGATTTCAATCGCTCCACCATTGGCGGCCGTGCCTTCAGCTGCCTCGGCCCTAAACTCTGGAATTCCCTCCCTGAACCTCTCCGCCTCTCTCTCCCCTCCATTTAAGATGCTCCTAAAAACCTACCTCCTTGACCAAGCTTTTGGTCACCTGTCCCTAATATCTCCTTATGTGGCTCGGGGAGAAATTTTGCCTGATGATCGCTCCTGTGAAGCGCCTTGGGACGTTTTACTGTGTTAAAGGCAAGTTGTTGTTGGTTTTATGGCTCCTTTCTTTAACCCCCACTACTTGCTGTTTCCCCAAGCAAAGGAGTAACCCCCGGGCACAAAACTGGGAGCTCATTTCACCTCTGAAGTCTGGCAGACTGACTGCTCCTGTATCTCTCTGACCCTCCGTTCACAGCCTGCCTGTCTGGGGGCTTGTTAACAGAAATGGTGCTCGGTGCTGTTAACTGCCCCTCTCACTCGGCGATTAGATAAAGTAAAGGGGATGCCTTTGAGACGCAGGTCTATGTGAGCATCCATGTTACTGTTTGGGTACAGTAGACCCTTGGTTTTGGTACTGGACGAGCAAACCAGAGGTCATGGGATCAAATCCCACCATGGCAAGTTGTGAAAGTGAATTCACATAAATCGAACTATGGAATCATACAGCACAGAAGCCCATCCTGCCTGTGCTGGCCCTTTGAAAGAGCTATCCAATTAGTCCCACTCGCCCTGCTCTTTCCCCATAGCCCTGCAAATTTCTCCCCTTCAAGTATTTATCCAACTCCCTTTATTGAACCTGCTTCCACCGCCCTTTCAGGCAGTGAATTCCAGATCAGAACAACTCGCTGCGTTAAAAAAAATGTCTCCTTATCTCCGCCTCTGGCTCTTTTGCCAATTGCCTGAAATCTGTGTCCTCTGGTTACCGACCCTTCTACCACTGGAAACAGTTTCTCCTCATTTACTCTTATCAAAACCCCGAATGATTTTGAACACCAAATCTCCCCTTAAACTTCTCTGCTCTAAGGAGAACAATCCCAGCTTCTCCAGTCTCTCCACGTACCTGTAGTCCTCTCACCCCTGGTAATTTAGGGGCTGGCACCAGGGGGGGAAAAAAAGTGACCATGAAGCTGTCAGATTGTCATAAAAAGGGAAGTCAATCTGCCGTCCTTTCCGGTCTGGGCCTACATAAGAAATAGGAGCAGGAGTCGGCCATACGGCCCCTCGAGCCTGCTCCGCCATTCAATCAGATCATGGCTGATCTTCGACCTCAACTCCACTTTCCCGCCTGATCCCCATATCCCTTGATTCCCTTGTAGTCCAAAAATCTATCCATCTCAGCCTTGAATATATTCAACGACTCAACATCCACAGCCCTCTGGGGCAGAGAATTCAGAAGATTCACTAACCTCTGAGTGAAGAAAATTTTCCTCATCTCGGTCGTAAATGGCCGACCCCTCATCCTGAGACTCTGCCCTCTCGTTCTAGACTCTCCAGCCCGGGGAAACGGCCTCTCAGCATCTACCCTGTCAAGCCCCACTAAGAATTTTATACGTTTCAATGAGATCGCCTCTCATTCTTCTAAACTCCGGAGAATATAGGCCCATCTTACATGTGACTCCAATCCCAGTGCCCTGTGAAGAGGCCCTAGTCAGTTAAGTTGCAAACAGGGTAACTAGGAATGGGCGATTAATACGGCCAGGCCTGTGTCATCCACATCCTGAGGGTATAATCGCAAAACGAAATGACGGAGGGGAGCCGAGTCCTCCTCTCGGTCGGGCAGACTCATTAGTTAACCGAGATTGAATATTTGTTTGCGGAATCAATATTTCAGTGAGCGAGGAGTCAGTCGACGGAACAGGCTCCCTGGGGGAGACGGTGGGACCGGTTATTGTTGATTCATGCAAATGAGAAGATTTCTTTCAGAAAGTAATATTTTTGGATGCAGTATATGACTAATTTGCAACATGACTGATTTATAAAAAAAAATTCTTTCTCTGGTTGTGGGTGTCATCGGCAAGGCCGGTGTTTATTGCCCATCCCCTAGTTGCCCTGAGATGGTGGTGGTGAGTCGCCTTCTTGAACCACTAAGTGGGCGTTTGATACAATTGAGTGGCTTGCGAGGCTACTTCAGAGTGAAGTTTAAGAGTGAACCGCACTGATGTGAGGCTGGAGTCACGTATAGGCCCAGACCGGGTACGGACGGCAGAATTCACTTTTACTGATGGTTTTTAATTTCCAGATTTTATTTTCAACTGATTTCAAATTCTCAAACTGCCTCGATGGGATTTGAACTCATGTTCTCCAGATTATTAGTTCCAAGCCTCTCGATTACTAGTCCAGTGACATAACCGGCATGCTACCATACCCCTACGTGTGGTGAGTGTATGAGGTTTGGGAGGAACAGGTGAACCTCTGGTTCCCAAAGCTCTCCACACTGGGGGTTTTCCTCACCTCATGTCTGGGTCTGTTGTAGACTCATTGATAGAGATTGATTGCTGTGATTAGTCAACAACTCCATTACTGTTATATCATGTGACTAGCAGGATGGTAAGAAAGAAAGAATTGCATTTATATTGCAATTCTCATGACCTCAGGACATCCCCAAGTGCTTTACAGTCAATGAAGTACTTTGAAGTGTAGACACTGTTGTAATGTAGGGAATGTAGATCCAGGACAAAGCAGCCCGCTTGATTGGCACCCCATCCACCACCTTAAACATTAACTCCCTTCACCACCGGCGCACTGTGGCTGCAGTGTGCACCATCCACAGGATGCACTGCAGCAACTCGCCAAGGCTTCTTCGACAGCACCTCCCAAACCCGCGACCTCTACCACCTAGAAGGACAAGGGCAGCAGGCACATGGGAACAACACCACCTGCACGTTCCCCTCCAAGTCACTCACCATCCCGACTTGGAAATATATCGCCGTTCCTTCATCGTCGCTGGGTCAAAATCCTGGAACTCCCTACCTAACAGCACTGTGGGAGAACCTTCACCACACGGACTGCAGCGGTTCAAGAAGGCGGCTCACCACCACCTTCTCAAGGGGCAATTAGGGATGGGCGATAAATGCCGGCCTCACCAGCGACGCCCACATCCCATGAACGAATTAAAAACAAAACACGGCAGCCAATTTGTGCACAGCAAGATCCCACAAACAGTGATGAGATAAATGACCAGATCATCTGTTTTAGTGATGTTGGTTGAGGGATAAATATTAGCCCAGGACACCGGGGAGAACTTCCCTGCTCTTCTTCGAAATAGTGGCCGTGAGACATTTTGTATCCGCCTGACAGGGCAGATGGGGCCTCGGTTTGACGTTTCATCTGAAAGATGGCACCTCCAAAACAGTGCAGCACTCCCTCAGCACTGCACTGAAGTGTCAGCCTGACTTTTGTGCTCAAGTCTCTGGAGTGGGACTTGAACCTACGAGGTGAGAGTGCTACCCACTGAGCCATGGCGGTATTAGATGGTCTGTACTCATTTTTCGTCCAGCAAATCCTATGTTTGTAAAGGTCTTGGTTGGTAGTCCAAGTGATTAATTTGTGTTTTTTTTTTGAAGGCTCGTTACCAAAATGGGTGGTGAACCAGTCATGGCAGCTTCTAGCTCCCAAAGTGAGTACGATGTTTAATGTAGAGGTAAATCGCTCAGCTCGTCCTGGAGTCTCCAGGAGGTTAAGCTTATTCTCCAGCAATCCAGGGAGAAAAATCATAGGGGCATTAAAAAAATTGTTTTAAAAAAGTTATTGTTTATTGGTTACATATATATTGGAGATGGGGAAAAATCGGGAGTCCATGATAGGGGAGAGTGTACATGGGCTGTGGGAGGAGATTAAATGGGTGGGTAGAGTCTGTGATAGGGGAGAGTTTACATGGGCTGTGGGAGGAGATTAAATGGGTGGGGAGAGTCCGTGATAGGGGAGAGTGTACATGGACTGTGGGTAGAGTCCATGATAGGGGAGAGTGTACATGGGCTGTGGGGGGAGATTGAATGGGTGGGGAGAGTCCGTGATAGGGGAGAGTGTACATGGGCTGTGGGGGGAGATTAAATGGGTGGTAGAGTCTGTGATAGGGGAGAGTGTACATGGGCTGTGGGGGGAGATTAAATGGGTGGGGAGAGTCCATGATAGGGGAGAGTGTCCATGGGCTGTGGGAGGAGATTAAATGGGTGGGGAGAGTCCATGATAGGGGAGAGTGTACATGGGCTGTGGGGGGAGATTAAATGGGTGGGGAGAGTCTGTGATAGGGGAGAGTGTACATGGGCTGTGGGGGGAGATTGAATGGGTGGGGAGAGTCCGTGATAGGGGAGAGTGTTCATGGGCTGTGGGGGGAGATTAAATGGGTGGGTAGAGTCTGTGATAGGGGAGAGTGTTCATGGGCTGTGGGAGGAGATTAAATGGGTGGTAGAGTCTGTGATAGGGGAGAGTGTACATGGGCTGTGGGGGGAGATTAAATGGGTGGGGAGAGTCTGTGATAGGGGAGGGTGTACATGGGCTTTAAATTCACTCTCGGGCCTGCCCTCTGCGTGTTGAGCTCCCTGTCACCGTGCGATTCGACCCCCTGCCCTGTAATTCGTTGTGATGTGGAGATGCCGGTGATGGACTGGGGTTGACAATTGTAAACAATTTTACAACACCAAGTTATAGTCCAGCAATTTTATTTTAAATTCACAAGCTTTCGGAGACTTCCTCCTTCCTCAGGTAAATGTAATTCGTTGCCATCGGCCTCCCGTCCCTGGACGGTGCAGTTAACTTTGAGAAAACGTTTGTCTTTTACAAGGCGATGAAGAAGATGTACAAAGCTTGCCTCAAGTACCCGGAATGGAAACAGAGACACAACCCACGTTACAAACCCTGGATCCATCCGGAGCAGAGCATGCTCCCCGCCATCCAGCTCTCCGAACTCTCCATCCAACACGCAGACTCCCTGGAAAACATAGACGAAAGCGGCATCTTAGAGTCCAAGGACGACAAGGGAGAAGCAAGTGATGAAGACAGCGTAAACTGAAGCGGAAAGAGCGTCACCCGGCCCGCTTGACAACTGCTCGGAGGCAATATTCCAAATAAAATGCGACTTAATTCAAATAAGATTGTCTAACGTGCCACGTGGGAGGGAAAGAGGGGAAGGGCGGACATTTTGAACATGAGCTCCTGCGAAAGATTTAGAATCCGGTCAGTCTCTTCCGTCCCGAGTTTTCCATCCCATCTGCGATGAGACTTTTTTTTTTAAAAGAATAACATCAGGAGCAGGAGGAGGCCATTCAGCCCCTCGAGCCTGTTCCGCCATTCGATTAGATTTTGGCTGGTCTGCACCTCAATTCCATTTACCTGCCTTTCCTCCCTATCCCTCGATACCCTCACCCAACAAAAATCCATCGATCTCAGTCTTGAAAGCTCCAATTGACCCCCAGCATCCACAGCTTTTTGGGGGAGAGAGTTCCAGATTTCCACTCCCCTTTGTGTGAAGAAGTGCTTCCTGACATCACCCCTGAACGGCCTGGCTCTAATTTTAAGGTTATTCCCCCTTGTTCTGGACTCCCCCCACCAGAGGAAATAGTTTCCCTCTATCTACCCTGTCAAATCCTTTAATCATCTTTAACGCCTCAATCAGATCACCCCTTAATCTTCTAAACTTGAGGGAATACAAGCCTAGTCTGTACAACCTGTCCTCATAATTTAACCCTTTAAGCCGTGGTATCATTCTGGTGAATCTGGGCAGCACCTCCTCCAAGGCCTTCCTGAGGTGCCGTTCTCCAGATGGGGCCTGACCAAGGCTCTGTGCAACTGAAGCATCACTTCCTCCCTCTTTGTATTCCAGCCCCCTTGAGATAAAGGCCAACATTTATTAGCCTTTTTGATTTCCTTTTGTACCTCCGCACCAGCTTTTACTGATTTGTGCACGTGGAATCCCAAATCCCTTTTGCTCCTCCACAGTTCCTAGTCTCTCATCATTAATATTCCAATTTATCTTTCCCCGATCCAAAGTGGATGACCTCACACTTCCCCACATTGAACTCCATTTGCCATAGTTTTTCCCACTCACTTAATCTGTCTATGTCCCTTTGCAACTTCCTGCTCCTATCTGTACCACTTACTGTCTCTTCTAAGTTAGTGTCATCTGCAAACTTGGATATACAACTCTCTATTCCTTCATCCAAGTCATTAATAAATATGGTGAAAAGTTGAGGCCCCTGAACAGATACCTGGGGGACACCACTTGTCACATCCTGATAATCAG
Source organism: Heptranchias perlo (assembly GCF_035084215.1). Classification (NCBI taxonomy): domain Eukaryota; kingdom Metazoa; phylum Chordata; class Chondrichthyes; order Hexanchiformes; family Hexanchidae; genus Heptranchias; species Heptranchias perlo. The sequence continues at coordinate 2,783,951 of NC_090330.1, forward strand.
AGTACGTTCCCTTTATCCCCACTCTCTCTCTCTCTCTCCTACCTCCCAACCAATTTCCAACCCCCAGGGAGCGTGAGGCCCTGATACTGACTCCCGCCTGAAGCCAGTGGCGATTATGTCACTGCCAGCGGGCCGGAGTGGGGGAGAGGAGGCGTCAGGCCGCAGCCGGGGAGCCATGGAAACGATCCCCACCAAGGCAAGTTGGGTGGGGGGTGTTGGGGGGGGGGGGAGTTGGAAAGTCTGCGGTCGGGGTAGGGGAGGCCTTTCTGGGGCACTCCTGCACCTCCTAGCCCACGAGCTCACTTACTTGTGGCCTGGCGGGAAGACAGGAATGTGTCGGTAACCCCACCCCCGCTCTCGTGTCCGTCCCACCCACCCCCGCACCGGGCGGCTGGGTTAAAATCGACCCATCGATGCCTCAAACATATCAATAAACGTTGTTTCCCACAGCGCATTTGTTCCCGGGCCTGTTTGGTTGAAGTAGTTCAGCCCTAATCTCTGACTTTTCGAGACTCCGGGAGCTCGAACATCCCGAATCGAAATTATTTTTTAAAAAACTTTTTCCCTTTTTCCCCCTAAGATTCCCTCCCCTCTCCTCGAGGAGCTGGATTCGGCTGTGGATCAGTTCTGTGGGTCCGAATCCTTCTCCAGTTCCTCCGTACAACTGCTCATTCTTCGTGCGTGAGGGACATGAGGTTAACCTCATCAGGGACTCGGGATCAGATTTCGGGATTTTGAATTCCCCTTTTGTTGAGCTCTGACCTTTCCAAGTTTTCGGAAGTGGAATCACTCGATGGGGGAAGGGATTCCCTGTTGGGAGGGGGGAGAGAAGGGAAGATCAGTTCCTGAAATGGCCAAGCCCGATGAAGCAGCTCCTCATTATCCACTGCAACTCCAGCTCTAGGACTTTATTGTCGGCCATGGCCCAGTGGGGAGCACTCTCGCCTCTGAGTCAGAAGGTCATGGGTTCACAGCCCCACTCTAGAGATTTGTGCACAAAATCCAGGCTGACACTCCCAGTGCAGTACTGAGGGAGTGCTGCACTGTCAGAGGTGCCGTCTTTTGGATGAGATGTTAAACGGAGGCCCCGTCTGTAAAAGATCCCACGGCCACTATTTCGAAGAAGAGCAGGGGAGTTCTCCTCGGTGTCCTGGGCCGATATTTAACCAACATCACTGGAAAAAAAACAGATGATCTGGTCATTATCACATTGCTGTTTGTGGGATCTTGCTGTGCGCAAATTGGCTGCCGCGTTTCCTACATTACAACAGTGACTACACTTCAAAAAAAAAATCACTTCATTGGCTGTAAAGGATGTTGGGACATCCTGTGATGCTGAAAGGCGCTATATAAATGCAAGTCTGTTCTTCTTTCTGGATGACTGGTCAGCTGTGTCACAGCGGGGTAGCATTCTTGCCTCTGAGTGGGAAGGTCACGGGTTCGAGCCCGACTCCAGAGATTTGAACGTAAAGTCTGGGTTGAACTTTTTTTCTGCAGTGACTTCTAGTCTATGATTCATTTCATCGCCTCTCTCTCCCCTGTCCAGCCAGTTTAATGTAGTACCAAGTCACAATATTCACTAGTCTTTTCCACAGTGTCGCTATCGTGACCGTCCGCGATTTCAGTCAAGAGCCAATCGTTGCGTTATCGCTGCTGGCTGGGATTTATTCGATGACTCACTGTGGCTTATCATTATGCTGGGCACAGACTCTGAGATAACTCAGTGTCTCACACTGCAACTTCGAAACTCTCTGTATTTTTACCTCTCTGTCGGTTTTCTGATGCATAATATGTTCTATATAAATAGATATATAAATATATATATAGATAGTCACAAAGTGTAATTGGAAATAAAAGTGTGATGAACTTTTTTTTCCAAGCAGAGTTTTCTCTGAATAAATCGAATTGCGTTGTGTTTTGTTTTGTGCTGTTTGTAATGTTGGTTCTCGGGCCAGACGTTCCCTCAGTCCTGTCTTCTTCTGCCTTTCCTCCCCACCCCCCGATTTCTTTAGCTGAAGGTGCTGGTTCCCACCGGAATACAGGTCCTAACTATTCAACCGAGGGGTTCGTGGCGGCTCAGGCCGCGTCCTTCTCTGAATTGCTGTAGTGCCCGTCGCTGGGTAGGAATCAGGAGTGAACAGTCGGGCTGACTTTTCCTCCCATTCCTATCGCAGAGATGTTGTGGCCAATTGCAGACGGGTTAATATATCACTGAGACGTCCTGGTCTGTACTGCACCGGGTGGAGCTTTCACCCCCGAGGCAGTGGGGCATCCTTGTCGAGCAGTCGCCCCCCCCTCGCCTCTGCGTCAGAAGGTCGTGGGTTCGAGCCCCACTCCAGAGGACTTGAGCACAAAAGCCAGGCTGACGCTCCCAGTCCCGTACTGAGGGAGTGCTGCACTGTCGGAGGTGCCGTCTTTCAGATGAGGCCCCGTCTGCCCTCACGGGTGGATGTAAAAAAAAATCCCACCGCCACTAATTTGAGAGCGGGGGAGTTCTCCCCGGTCTCCTGGGCCAATATTTATCCCTCAACTAATGTCACTAAAACAGATTATCTGGTCATTATCTCATTCCTATTTGTGGAATCTTGCTGTGCGCAAATTGGCTGACACGTTTCGTACATTACAACAGTGACTACACTTCAAAAATGCTTAATTGGCTGTGAAGCACTTTGGGCCGTCCTGAGGTGGTGAAAGGTGCTATCTAAATGCAAGTTCTTTCTTTAACATTCCTCCCTCAACCAGCATCAAAAAAACATTAACTGGTGCTATTTGTGGGTCCTTGCTGTGCATAAAATGGCTGCCACAGATGGCGTGCCCTGAGAGCCGTCACACGGTGCGTGAATGAAGTTTTTCAAAAGATTCCATTCTGATGACTTGTTCAGGTTCCCTGTCTCTCACCATGTCATACGGGAGTTGGACTTTAGCAAACCAGCAGCTCACCAAATGGAGTATGAGATGGACACTATTATTATAAACCAAGGTCAAAGTTTGTTGTCTTTCATGGGGCAAAAATCAAAAGATTTACTTCAGAGTTGCCTTGTTCTCCTTTCCCTAGACTGACTGCAGATCTGTTCTCCCAGGAGGACACGGTTTGTGGTTTAATCCCTTTCCCTGTGTTCCCCCGTGCTTCGTCCTTTCTCTTCTCTCCCTCCTCTTTTCTCCGCCCCCTTTCTCCTTCCCTTTTTCCCTCCCCCTTTTCTCCTCTCTCCGTTTGTCACCTCCCCTCCTCTCCCTCCTTTCTCACTCCCTCCTCTCCTCTTTCCCCTTTCCTCCTCTCTCCCTTTCCTCCCCTCCCTCCCTTTTCTTTCTCCCTCCTGTTCTCCCTCATTGCCTGAACTTTAGGAGAGATGTTTAAAGTGGTACAGTCTCAGTATCAGTGCCTGGGATGCTGGACCGTGACCTGGAGTGGGAATCCCGACAGCTGGCAGGAGCCTGGGAACATTAACAATAACAACAACTTGCATTTTATATAGCGCCTTTAATGTAGTAAAACGTCCCAAGGCGCTTCACAGGAGCGATTATCAAACAAAATTTGACACCGAGCCATGTAAGGAGATATTAGGATAGGAGACCAAAAGTTTGATCAAAGAGGTGGGTTTTAAGGAGCATCTTAAAGGAGGAGAGAGAGGCGGAGAGGTTTAGGGAGGGAATTCCAGAGCTTAGGGCCTAGACAGCTGAAGGCACGGCCGCCAATGGTGGAGTGATTAAAATTGGGGATGGGCACGAGGCAAGAATTGGAGGAGCGCAGAGATCTCGAGGGTTGTAGGGCTGGAGGAGGTCATAGATATAGGGAGGGGGGGCGAGGCCATGGAGGGATTTGAACATGAGGATGAGAATTTTAAAATTGAGGTGTTCCCAGACCGGGAGCCGATGTAGGTCAGCGAGCACAGGGGTGATGGGTGAACGGGACTCGGTGCGAGTTAGGATACGGGCAGCAGAGTTTTGGATGAACTCAAGTTTATGGAGGGTGGAAGATGGGAGGCCGGCCAGGAGAGCATTGGAATAGTCGAGTCTGAAGGTAACAAAAGCACAGATGAGGGTTTCAGCAGCAGATGAGCTGAGGCAGGGGCGGAGACGGGCGGTGTTACAGAGATGGAAGTAGGCGGTCTTGGTGATGGAGCAGATATGGGGTCAGAAGCTCATCACAGGGTCAGATAGGACGCTGAGGTCACTGAGAGGTATTACAAGTTTGATTACAGGACCAGCGACACGAGCAGTGGGGAAGAGGGGCAAACAAGTCTCATTAAAGAGTGACTCTGCCCGACTATTAGGTCTCATTCAAAATGCCTCTTCCTCCCCATCAAACAAACCTCCCGATAAACTTAAAAGAAATAGTTTATGCAGCCGCAGTGTTACAGTGTTTCACACAGAGGGTTGTTCAGATCTGGAACGAACTACCTGAAAGGGGAGGGTGAAAGCTGATTCCATAGGAATTTCAAGGACTAATTTGCAGGGTTATGGGGAAATAGCAGGGCGAGTGGGGTTAATTGGATAGCTCTTTCAAAGGGCCGGCACAGGTCCGATGGGCCAAAAGGCCTCCTTCTGTGCTGTAAGGTTGTCTGATTCTCTGACAGGGTAGCTCCTGATAAGGTAAGATGTTATCTGGTGCCGAGTGACTGCTATTGGTGCGAAGGAACGGTAGTGGTTATTAATAACCTGCTGTAACCACAACACTTCCCAATGACAAAACCTGGTCTCTTTACCGGCAATAACACTCTGCTGTCGTTCCCTGAATTCAGAGCGGATGCACTTTTTGCAGGTATTTGGAGGGAGGTTTCTGAGAGAATAAAAAAAAAATCATGTTTTAATTCTCCCCGTCAGGGTTTCTGTCCCCCCCTCTCTCCAGCAGATAGTGGGTGTGACGGGATTGGGATCACGCTAAGCTCCCGAGCGCCAGTTCGAGAGTGATTTCCCGAGCTGTTCCTGGTTCCTATGTTCCCGTTGCACTTTCGATAATTGGATCTCACATCCTCCCGACAAACCCTGTGGTTTCCTGCCCCCTGGTCGAGAGGTCGTACCCTCTCGGATTCACACAGTCCTACTCCTGCTGCACTCTTAATTCCCCAGTCGACAGTATTTAACGGGGAATTGCATAGAAATCACAACAGCGAAAATAGAGTAACGGTGTTTATCTTCCACACGAGCCTATTCTAATCCCATGTGCCCTGCCCTGTTCCCACATCCCTTCATTCCCCCTCTCCTTCAACCGCCTATCTAACTTATTCTGAAATGTTGACATGGTCTCTGCTTCAGTCACCAGCTTCACTAATACATCCCACCACTCCCTCAGTGTGTTGCCCTTGGCTCAGTGGGTAGTGCTCTTGTCTCTGATTCTGAAGGTTGAGAGTTCACAGTCTCACGTCCAGAGACTTAAACACAAACTCCAGGCTGACGCTCCCAGTACAACACCAAGGGAGTGCTACACTGTCTGCAGTTGCTGTCTTTCAGATGAGATACTAAACTGATACCCTCACAGGTGGATATAAATGATCCCATAGCCACTCCTTAGCAGGGGAGTTATTCCTGGCCACTATTTATCCAACATCACTAAAACAGATTATCTGGGAGCGTGATGGGTGAATGGGACTTGGTTGCAAGTTAGGATACAGGCAGCAGAGTTTTAGACAAGCTCAGGTTTAGGGAGGGCAGAAGATGGGAGGCCGGCCAGGAGAGCGTTGGAATAGTCGAGATGATTGGAACTGGAGCTCAGCTTGTGGCAGAAACGCACGTTGTGCTGTTGTGAACGGAAGGGAGCTCGGTGAGGGTCTCAATAAACTGCTGACTGACGCACTCAGCGACTTAAACTAACCTGATTGTAATATGGAGACCGTCTAGACACTGACGTGGAGGGGCCCAGACTTAGACCTTGTACACACAGCAGGAGGTCGCAGACACAAGTAACCCTCACTGTGTTCAAAGTGCACAGTAAACAAAATAGCCTGAATGAGGTCGAATTTTTCTTTAATTTTTTGAATGGTTTCCTCATGAGATGCTTTTGTTTAATCATTAACTGCACGGCCAAAACTCTACCACCATGCTCGACTCATCAGCGTTTCACTGAACTTGTCATTTGCATACAGACTCTCCACATTCCACCCCACAGTGCTGCGTCTGCACTTTATTCAGTCCAGTCACATGATCCTTGAGTTACATACCAACTCTTAAAGCTATGTCCCATTAAATAAAAATGCAAAAAACCAAACACTGGGGTTCAATTCTAGAGGGACAGAATTGAAAAGCAGAGAATCTATGTTAAACTTGGGAGTAACTGTGAACAGTCCTGGTCTCCGTGTTATAGAAAGGATATAGAGGCACTGGAGAAGGTGCAAAAAAAAAAGGATTTACAAGGATGATAACAGAACTGAGAGGTTATAACTATCAGGAAAGGCCGAACAGGCTGGGACTCTTTTCTCTAGAAAAGAGAAGACTGAGGGGTGACCTGATCGAGGTCTTTAAGATTATGAAAGGGTTTGATAGGGTAGACATGGAGAAGATGTTTCCACTTGCGGGGGAGACCAGAACTAGGGGCCATAAATATAAGATAGTGACTAATAAATCCAATAGGGAATTCAGGAGAAACTTCTTTACCCAGAGAGTGGTGAGAATGTGGAACTCGCTCCCACAAGGAGTAGTTGAGGCGAATAGTGTAGATACATTTAAGGGGAAGCTCGATAAACACATGAGGGAGAAAGAATAGAAGGATATGCTGATAGGGTGAGATGAAGTAGGGAGGGAGGAGGCTCGTGTGGAGCATAAACACCGGCATGTTGGGCCGAATGGCCTGTTTCCGTGCTGTAAATTCTGTGTAATTCCCCCAGTGTTTACCTCTCACAGATCCCATCCCCACCCCACCCACTGCATTCCTTCCTTTCCTCTCCTGAAAGTGCAGGGGCCCTGGTCGGCTTCAAGTACCTCACTCGAGTGGCCATTCTTCACACGTGAGAACATATGAAATAGGAGCAGGAGTCGGCCACTCGGCCCCTCGAGCCTGCCCCGCCGTTCAATCAGATCATGGCTGATCTTCGACCTCAACTCCACTTTCCCGCCCGATCCCCATATCCCTCGATTCCCTTCATATCCAAAAATCTATCCATCTCAGCCTTGAACATACTTTCAAGTGAGCTTAGCCAGTGAGGATTTGTGGGCTATTCGACCATGGACTGAATGCGATCCTGCCCTCGCCGGATATGCTCACGCCTGCTAGAGGTCACTGGACCAGCAATCAGGAACGGGAACCCCAACTAATCTTTTCCCCTCCAGCCCTTGTATTTTTGGGGGTACTGAGGCCAATTGTGGTGCCTCCGATGTGTTAGCTTGGCTCAGTGGGTCGGACTCGCAGCTCTGAGTCAGAAAGTCACGGGTTCAAACCCCACTCCAGAGACCTTGAGCACAAACTCCAGGCTGACGCTCCGAGTGCAGTACTTTTTTTTTTATTCGTTCATGAGATGTGGGCATCGCTGGCGAGGCCGGCATTTATTGCCCATCCCTGATTGTCCTTTGAGAAGGTGGTGGTGAGCCGCCTTCTTGGAACAACTGAATAGCTTGCTCGGCCATTTCAGAGGGCGATTAAGAATCAACCACATTGCTGTGGGTCTGGAGTCACGTGTATGTGGGTACGGTAGCATAGTGGTTATGTTACTGGATTAACAATCCAGAGACTGGGACTAATATTCTCGGGCCATAAGTTCAAATCCTGCTACAGCAGCTGGTGAATTTAAATTCAATTAATTAAATAAATCTAGAATTTAAAAAACTAATATCAGTAATGGGGTCACGAAACTACCTGATTGTTGCAAAATGGAAGGAAGCCTGCCGTCCTTACCCGGTCTGGCCTATATGTGACTCCAGACCCACAGCAATGTGGTTGATTCTTAATCACCCACTGAAATGGCTGAGCAAGTCACTCAGTTATTCATCTTCTCAAGAGCAATTATGGACAGGCAATAAATGCTGGCCTTGCCAGTGACATCCACATCCCATGAATTAAAAAAAAGACTGGGTAAGGACAGCAGACTTCCTTCCCCAAGGGGCATTAGTGAACGTGATGGGTTTTTATGACAATCCGATAGTTTCATGGCCACCATTACTGATACTAGTTTTTTTAATTCCAGATTTTATTTAATTAATTTAATTTAAATTCCCCAGCTGCGTGGGATTTGAACTCAGGATTACTAGTTCAGTAACATAACCACTGTGCTACCGTACCCTATAATTCTGAGGGAGCGCTGCACTGTCGGAGGTGCCGTCTTTCAGATGAGACATTAAACCAAGGCCCCGTCTGCCCTCTCAGGATGTAAAAGATCCCACGGCCACTATTTCGAAGAAGAGCAGGGGGAGTTCTCCCCGGTGCCCTGGGGCCAATATTTATCCCTCAACCAACATCACTAAAAAACAGATTATCTGGTCATTTATCACATTGCTGTTTGTGGGATCTTGCTGTGCACAAATTGGCTGCTGAGTTTCCTACATTACAACAGTGACCACACTTCAAAATGTATTTCACTGGATGTGAAGCACTTTGGGACGTCCTGAGATCGCGGAAGGCGCTATAGAAATGCAAGATCCCACAAACAGGAATGTGATAATGACCAGATCATCTGGTTTTTACTGATGTTGGTTGAGGGATAAATATTGTCCAGGACACCGGGGAGAACTCCCCCTGCTCTTCTTCAAAATAGTGGCCATGGGATCTTTTACGTCCACCTGAGGGGCAGACGGGGCCTCGGGTTATCGACTCATCTGAAAGAAGGCACCTCCGACAGCGCAGCGCTCCCTCAGTACTGACCCTCCGACAGTGCAGCACTCCCTCAGTACTGCCCCTCCGACAGTGTGGCGCTCCCTCAGTACCGCCCCTCCGATAGTGCGGCGCTCCCTCAGTACCGCCCCTCCGACAGTGCAGCACTCCCTCAGTACTGACCCTCCGACAGCGCGGCACTCCCTCAGTACTGACCCTCCGACAGTGCGGCGCTCCCTCGGTACCGACCCTGCGACAGCGCGGCGCTCCCTCAGTACTGACCCTCCGACAGTGCGGCGCTCCCTCAGCCTAGATGATGTGCTCAAGTCTCTGGAGTGGGGCTTGTACCCACTCAGAGAGGTGAGAGTACCGCCCACCGAGCCCTTGGCACAAACAACTCTGCCCCTCCACCCCACCCCAAGTACAGCACTGCTTTAAAAAAAGAGCTCTCTGTAGGACGGATTGTTGGAGGAGGAGGAGGAGGAGGAGGGGGGCAGTTCCCTCCTTTCCCTGAGCGGCTCCGATCACTCTCCCTCCACTCTCTCTGGATCCTGAATGAGTGAATCACCGCTTTGGTGAACAGGAGCCGGAAAGAGCCGAAAGTGACCGAAACTTTTTGGAGCGATTCGCGGTCACGTGTGTTTGAACTCGGGAGAGACTGCAAAAAAAAGTTTCTTAACTTTTTAATCAGAAGTTTCCTCTATTTTTATTTTATGCCGATTTAAACCCTTCCTCCCTCCCCCCTGAAACCGACCAATGCCCCCCCCCTCTACCTCCCTTCACTAAACAGGGGGACTCTTTAGATAATAAAACAAACTTACATGTGATTTAAAAGTTCGGCAGGAGTTCGGAGTCTGCAGAGAGAGAGGAGGAGAGAGAGAGATCGCAGCGGTGGCAAGAAGGGGATCAGACGCTGTTTTAAAAGGTTTCAATCTTTATTTAACTCTTTCTTTATATATTTCAGACACAGGCTTGTTCTGTATTTTGTGTCTCACTCGCCTGAAATTGAACTCCAGGAGTCCTGAAATTGACAAAAGAAAAGTTTTTTTTGAACTTGTCAATTCCATTCAGGACTCTCTGTGATTGGATTGTGCGGTTTTTATTTTCAATGTTTTTGTTTTCTGTTTTTATTTCTTTTTAAGAAATCCGGATTCACAAAACAATTTGTTTGGAGGATTTTATTTAAAGGTCATTGAGCGATTCTGTCGGTGGGGATTCCGCGGTGATAAAATCGCATTGACAGTTTGGTTCCTTATTGCACCGATATCAGCGGCTTGTCGCTTTACACTGACTGTGGGCAGATCACATTCATTTCATTGTGTGGGGGTCTGGAGGTCCTGGTCTGTGATTCTATTTTTTCCCCCTCAAGAAAAAGCCTTGAAGGATTGGCCCTGGATATTATCATATTAGTTGGTTGCTTTTTAAATGTGTGTGTGTGTGTGTGTGTTTCAATGGTAGAATTTTTACAGCACAGAAGGAGGTGATTCGGCCCATCGTGACCTTGCTTGCTCTCTGACAGTGATATCCACTTAGTCCCACTTCCCACACCAACTGGAATTTTCAAAAGCAAATTACTGCGGATGCTGGAAATCTGAAATAAAAACAGAAAATGCTGGAGGGGCTCAGCAAGTGAGGCAGCGTCTGTGGAGAAAGAAACAGAGTTAATGTTTCAGGTCGAAGACCCTTCGTCAGAACTGGAGGAAAGGGTCATCGACCTGAAACGTTAACTCTGTTTCTTTCTCCACAGACGCTGCCTCACTTGCTGAGCCCCTCCAGCATTTTAAATTGTAACATTTTCCAAATATTTATTCCCTTCCCTTTTAAAAGCTATGATTGATTCTCCTTCCACCACTGTGTCTGGTCAGGCACTTGAATTCTTAACAACCGGGTGTGTGTGTGAGAGGGGTGTGAGGGTATGTGAGAGAGAGAGAGTGTGAGAGAGAGAGTGTGAGAGAGTGAGAGTGTGTGTGTGTGAGAGAGAGAGAGTGAGAGTGTGAGAGAGAGAGTGTGTGTGAGAGAGAGTGTGAGAGAGTGAGAGAGTGTGAGAGAGAGAGAGAGAGAGTGAGAGAGAGAGAAGTGAGTGTGAGAGAGAGAGAGAGAGTGAGTGTGTGAGTGTGAGAGAGTGAGAGAGAGAGTATGTGTGAGAGAGAGAGACTGTGAGAGAGAGAGTGTGTGTGTGTGAGAGAGAGAGCGCCGAGAGAGAGAGCGCGAGAGAGAGAGAGAGCGCGCGAGAGAGAGAGAGCGCGCGAGAGAGAGAGAGAGAGAGAGAGCGCTGCGAGAGAGAGAGAGAGCGCAGCGCGAGAGAGAGAGAGAGCGCGCGAGCGAGAGAGAGAGCCGCGCGCTGCGAGAGAGAGAGCGCGCAGCGAGAGAGAGAGCGCGCGAGAGAGAGAGCAGCGCGCGAGAGAGAGAGCGCGCGAGAGAGAGGAGCGCGCGAGAGAGAGGGAGCGCGCGAGAGAGCGATGAGAGCGAGAGAGAGAGCGCGCGCGGCGAGAGAGAGCAAGCGCGCGAGAGAGAGAGCGCGCGCGCGAGAGAGAGAGAGCGCGCGAGAGAGAGAGCGAGAGAGAGAGAGAGAGCGAGAGAGAGAGAGCGCGAGCGCGAGAGAGAGAGAGAGCGCGCGCGAGAGAGAGAGCGCGCA